>NC_069723.1:14472634-14622634 GCF_027358585.1 Pangasianodon hypophthalmus | reverse complement strand
AGACTGGCCTTCCCCACAAAATCCTAACCTTATTTGTTCTGAGAGGAAATAGTGAAGAAAATGTGTTTAGAAAAAAAATTACAAGAGGAATTTCTTCCAACCCACACACTCAAAGGGAGTTGATCAGTGAGAAGCACAGGCTGGCTGTCATATGGCTAGAGCAATGTCATTTGCTTCATCCAACTGCATGTGGCTGAATTCAAATACCATCCGTGTGTTGAGGGCTTAGATTTATCCCATAGACATCTGGTAGCTATGATTCAGGTCCAAGGCTTTAAACTGTGGCAAAGTTACATTTCATCCAACCCACTGAGAGTGCAAAAGGGGATCGCTGGCCTATCAAGGCTGACATTTACATTTTTGCAAATGTTTTCTGTGCATGATACTTTAATAATGTGTTGTCACACCTTGTTAATTGTAGTGTCATTACTGATATGATAGTTTGATTGTTGGCATTGACTTGTGGAAAAGAAGTGTCGGACTGTGGTAGACAGTCTGTGTAGATGTGCTGAAGCCTGATCTAAACAACTAGAGAATATTCACCAGAGCTCCAAATCAGGTTAAGGAACAAAAACAAAACCAGGAAACAAATTGTATTTTGCTAGGAACAAGATCAGAAAATGTAACCAGAACAGATATGTGACTGTTCCAGAACAAATATGTTCATTTGAAATCCCTGTAGTCTAGTAGTGTATTATTTATGAATTATCTCCAACTCCCAGTTGTTTCTGGAGCAACGTTTCATTCAGAGTGTCGTGTTTTACACATGCTGTGGCAACACAAGCCATAATGCTATGTGGCAGAACCTGGATGAAACAAGGTAATGCTTACCTTGTTAACTTACTAAAAAATTTTTTTTTCAAAATAAAACTCACCGTGATAAAGTGTGATTTAAACAGATAAGCAGGCCTGGTCGTTGTTGCATTGTACTTGTGAGAAAAACAGCTAAGCTAAACTAAACTAGGGATCAGCATTTGCCAGACAGGAAGGCTATACACTTTTAAACAGGAATTTGCTAACTCTACTGACAACATGTAACATTGCAACTGGGCTTATTTTGATAATAAAATCACTGGCATTATTATGATGGGCTATTTCATAGTTTACATATAGTTTATGTGTGTGGGTGTGTTTGTGAACATGGCAGGTCTAACAACTTCTAATAAACTTCTAAACATATTTTATTATATTAGGTAAAATGAATGGCATTGACCATTTTTTTAACTCAGGCAAAGGATATTATATAATTAGCATATTGCCCTCTCTCAACATATGAAAGTCATATGGCATATTTGTCATTGACACAGAGACATTCAGCAGCAGACAGTTGCCGATAACACTATTTTACTCCTGATGTTTGGCGAGAAAAGCCTGCTATCATTTACACACTGAAAGTGTAGGTTAATGTTTCACTGTTGAGTAACCTCAGAATGTTAGCTAGCTAGTTAAGCTGGCCCAGACAATGGTGTTAGCTAGCAATTAAAATAAAACATATCTCTGTTAGATCAGAATGATATAAATAAATGATGATCAAGTGATCCCAGCCTGAACAGACCGAGAAATGTTGGCAGCCTATAGGTTTCCAAACGTGGCCAGTTTTAACTGTGGGTCAGTCATAGAAAATGAGACAGATTTTCTAAAAGGGATCAACTAAGTGGAAAAAAGTAAGGAAGAAATAAAGAAGAAGAAAAAAATAAAGTGAGAAGAGACACTGAGTTGCTAATTTATTGCATGTGGAAAAAGCTGATAAACTGGCAGGCCAGTGTATGTGTAGGAGAGGTGAAACAATGTTTTTAATAAGTCGTTGTTCTTGTTGTAGAGATGTATTATACTGAAGTTTTTGGGATCATAACTCGCTCTGCTCAGCCTTTGCAATCAATTTAGAAGTGCTTCAAATTCAAAATGGCCCTGAAGATTGTAAGCCACTGAATTAGCGGCTGAACATAGCCGCCCTTGTCTCAGGTCCGGGCCGTACTATATACATGCGAGTCAAGTCTTCCGCAAAGCTATCCTTTTCCTACTTGATGTAATTTCTTAAGCTGAGAAAGTACCTTGAGTCTGTCAGGTTTTTGCTGAAGAGGGAATAAAAGGACTGGCTCACCATGCAGTGTGCTTTGTTGGACTTACCAGAAATCCGACCCCTGTGGGAACCTGCGTGTTCAGGTGTGTATGCATTCACGCATGCCTGTTAGCAACTGTGAACCTGTGTTCAGGGGAAAAACAATGTCTCTTACTTATCAGTGTTTCTGATTCAATTCTTCCTCATATAAAACAAAAAAATAATATGTAGTACCCCCTACAATTACTCATGTAACTAGCAGAGGTGGGTAAAATAGGCTAAAATATTGCACAAGTTAAAATATAGTTACTAAAAAGGACTTAAGTAGAAGTAAAACTGGTTATGCAGCTAATCCAGAGTACGAGTTAGAAAATGTTTAGGGAAAAAGCTACTGAAGTGGCATGTTACTTGTTACACAGGATTAGATTTGCATTTCAGAAGAAGCGTTGGTGATTATTTACATTTACATTCATGTAAATGGAAACAGGCAACTGGGCTATTGTTGGCACTTTGCATTATCACAGATAGCTATTATTTTTGACAGTTTGGAGTTTTTCACTGGTTTCCTCCATAAATTCATGTGGCTCATGCACTGTAGACTTTAATGTGACATTGGTGAAACAAAGTCATGTAACGATTGAACTTATTGATATTTCACCAGGAGGTAATGGCAAACTAAATAAATTTAATAATGTGTAGTGAACAAAATAAGCTCCCATCATAATGTGAAAGACTGTAGTTGGATGTACATGGCTAAATAAAATCAAGTAAAAGTACATTTTACCTTTGAGTCGAATAAAAGGAAAAAATACCACATTAACACTATGCTTATTCAAAAAGTTAGGAAGGTAAATATGACAGTAAATGTAGTGTTACTAGCCTCCTCTAATAAGCAGATTTTGTGAGGTATTTTAAAAAATAGGGCATCAGGTTGTATATTTTTACTAGGTCGTGAATTTTTCATTTTGTTTCACCAAGTAACCAGTATAAAGCTTGATACGCTTGAAACATCCAACTTGTATTTAAAAACCCTGGTCATTTCTCAGTCAGGTTGCACGTGTTGGATAGCAATAGACTTGGCACAGAGGCCATATTGGGGAAGGAGATAATTTGAGGGATTCACGTACACCCCACCTTCTAGAAGGGTCATGATCCTTTCCAAGGAAATGAGAAAATGAGCTCCTAATGTCAGTAGCGGGCTCCTGGGCGGGAATGCTGGGTCAGATTGGGGGCTTTCTGGCTAGATCAGAGTTCAGCACTGTTTACATTACAACACAGGATATTTCTCGCAGGGCGGCCAAACCGGCTTGCCGTTCCCAGGCTCCCCGCTCTCAGCCTCACAGAGCCTTGAAAAGGAGCACAAGCACTCTCTTTTTCTTCGTTCCTTCTCCTCTGTTTGCCTCCCTCTCTCACTCCTTTACACTATCCCTTGCCTAGTCCTCTGGGGTCAAAGCCATTTGTGTTGTGCTGATTTTCCTGTTTTTAGTTCACGCAGACTCAGGAATAAGACATTATTAACTCTAAGCTTGAGCACTGCAATGAGCAAAAACAATTGTTTTGTCCAGTGAGGCAGTATATTCAGAGTTTGAGATGTGCAAGTAAAAAATTTAACAAGAGAGTCTTGAAACTGTGGCCAACTTTGATTTTATTTGGGTCTTCAAACTGAACCAACTGCGAAATTTCATTGAGGTTATGGGTTATTTCAGAATGACAGTACTGGCATTATAATCCAGATTAAGAGTGTGACCATATGTCGTTATAGTGTGATGCTGTACAAGTACTGATAATGGTGTCACAAATAAAACAACATATTAGGCAAAAAAGAACAAGAGAAAACTGCATTTCTATATTGACTGGATTAACTGCCGAAGGGTAGGAGTTCAGTTTAAAATATACTGCAGATGTGATGTCGCTTAATATCACACTCTTTAGAAAAAAATTATATTGGATTGTTGAACTCTTATACAGTAGCATGCATTTTTTCATACTGTTACCCAAGTCAGTGTTTCATGTCCATCTTGTCCAACAGCTGATCCATTAAATTTCGTTCCAAACTAATGCAATGCAACTTAAGTTTTAACGCCACTGTTTACAAACAGTTACAGTGAAAAACAATGCGGTTTGAGCACATTTCAAGAGTCCGTCTTCCTGTTTACTGCTGTAAAGATATCTGCCGATACTTCAGCATGCTGTCAGTTAAGCTGTGATTTCCCCTGTGTGTACTGTTCAATCATCACCCTGACAAATAAATAAACATGACTCATACAAGTGAGAACAAATCCTTAATGAAAAAAGTTTGTGAGCCTCTGATGGAGTTATTAAAGAGAGAGTACCCTCACCCTCTCACACTGGTAGCCTTTATGTTAGCCTTTTTATCTTAAAGTATGCTTTCAATTTGTGATATACAGTAGTAATCATTAATAAGTATATGGCTAGTATAGTAACAGTATCTTTAAAATATTTTGCAGAGTAAACATAAAACTGTAATAGGTTTACTAGCAAGTGTACTTTTTGATCAGAAGCATCGATAGAACTATTATACAGATAAAGTAATAAGTTTTAGTTTCCTAAAGTAACATGTACTGACATGTTTTATTCCCCATGTCATCATGTCATTGACCAACGATTACAATTTTATTTATTAAAGAACAACACATTGTCCTTTTTATCTGTTTATAATTCCATTTAATACAAAGCTTGTTAGTTCTTGTTATTACTTATACCATTATAAACAGCAATTCCTTCATTTTTGTCTTGGTCAATAAGACAAAAATTGCAGCTTGTTACCAAGAAATTATAAAACACATTGTCCTCTGTTCTGAAGACTTTAGTAATAGCTTTACCTCTGACTGTTACAAAGCACTGACACTGGAGACTCCTTCCTTAAATGTTAAATAAACATCTCCTCACAGAACACTAGTTTATTCTTTATTCTTTGTTAAAACTTTTTAGATCTGTTTGTTATTAGTCTTACATTATGTGGAACGTTGACCATACAAGACCCTGTGAATTAGCTGTTACTATGGAAACCGTAATATATTAGAATGAGTGCATTAATATAAACCTGCTATTTGTCTTCAGCCAGTACTACTGTTAGACTGCTGTTATAGAAAATCAGCACTTTCTGGCCAATCATTCGAGAAAATATACTAAAGATACTATTATTTAAGGGCAATATATAAGTGGAGATACATACTTTGATTTCTTGCTGAACATTTAAGGGTTTTCTGCAGTAAATTTGTGCCATTTGACCCCAGCTTGCAGTTCTGCCGCATAATTGTGAGCTGTCTTTGTTTTGTCTATTACTCTTGCAGTAGAATTCTGCCTGTAGGCATGTATGTACACAGTGTGTGCATGACATCCAGCCTGGTGTCATCTCTAATCTCAGAGAGTTTCTGATCCATGAAGCTGTAGAATCCCATAACACAGTAAATATAAAAGGCAAATAGCATATCTGAGAATATATCCAGCATGATTCTAAAGATTCTATGCTAGTTAATACTCAGTATTGTTCCTTGTTAGAACATTTATGAACACCAGTTGGTTTTAATTGTTCTTACAGGAATGTTCCAGCATGTTTTCAACCTAATTTTTATCTATTATATCTACAGTATTATGTGCAAGTAGCCCGAACCATAATATAATAAAAATTCCTGTATTGTGAAAAGAACTGAAAGCCCATAATGCAAGTTATGTGCAGTTGTTGGGATTTTTTTTGTTGTTGTTGCATATTTCTGTATAATTCTTTCATGAATTCTTTCATTCTGCTCATGTGCAGATGTCACAAAAAAACTATGAAGTGTGAAATTATTCTATGTAGTCGTGTATTAAACCTTTATTGACTGCCCAAACTGGCCTTAGACTCGAATTAGGAGTGGGTTTCGAGTAAACTGTTCTCTGTTCGTTTCCTTGTACTAAGAAAAGAAATGATTTCCTGTGGCACATAGACTACAGAATCAGTGGACAGAGATCTGGCAGGAAAGAAATGCTGGGGTGTACTTTAAAATAAATAACACGTTACAATATTGTAATTTATTACTATGCCTAAATGAAATTAAAATTCTAAATTAGTCAAGGAAATATACTTTTTTATATTAGTCTTATATATGCACAGATTTTGTAATAGTGTTTAATAGTCTTTCCTGCTTTTGGAGTAGTTTCTCGGTTTTTGTTTGATGGGATTGGTTTCTAAGAATATTCCTGCATTTTTAGCAGATTTCATGCCTCTCTGAGTGGAGGGGTTAAGCTCTCTGAGATGCACACAAGTCTACTTTGTTTACCAAATCAATTTCAAAATTAGGCCAAGTGTGGTGAAAGGATTGTGGCTCCTGTGTTTTTGAACAGAGAGCATGTTTTTGCATATTGCATTATTTATTTGTTTCATGGCTAAAAGAAGCTGAAACTTGGTTATAGAGGAAAGGGCTACATCAAGGTCGCTTCTGCCATGACAGACATGGCTGTCTATCCGAATATTCTGTCAAACCTGTCAAGTCTATGTGCTTCAATGTGCTGTGAAATTGGATAACACAAAATGAAGGCAGTTTTTATTTTTGCACTTTATGTTTTTTGGGAGATCTTAGCTTAACCTTTACACCATCATGTTTTTGAATGCAATCCCATATGTCTCTATTTCTTGCATATGATTATTTAATCAATCAGACCAGACAATTCAACATTTGTTTTGTTCACGTGGGGAATTGTCTTGACCTTGTTTGTGTGTTGTGTCCAGAACATTATAAAAATTCATTCATATCCAGTAACTTCTTTATCCTGGTCAGGGTCGCAGTGGGTCCAAAGTCTATCCCAGAAACATGGGGCACAAGGCAAGAGAATACATCCCGGACGGGAAGCCAGTCTATCTTAGGGCACTGTGCACAAACACGTTCCCACACTCACCCACACCTAGGGGCAATTTAATGTCACCAATCCACCTACCTGTATGTTTTTGGACAATGGGAGGAAACCAGAGAACCCAGGGAAAGCCCACGCAAACACGGGGAGAACATGCGAAACTTTGCACAAACGGTAACCCAAGCTCAGGATCTTGGGAACTCTGGAGCTGTGAGGCAGCAACGTTACCCACTTCACTATCTACTCAAGCAGTCACTATTTAAGCAGTGAAATTAGGTACTAGCATTCCTCACTCTGGAGACTACAAACCTTCTCTTATGTGTTTCACTGTAGATACTGAACAATATGTTTTAGGATGACTGAATAATACAAATAATATGCTTTAGTGGTGGACAGATGATAAATCCATTAGCTAGCTCACTTGGCAAGTAAAAGCTGCAGTGCATTGCCCAGTCCCATATTTTGGTCTCCTGGAACCCTAAGTGAATAGGCTAATATATGGTAGCTAATGTAATGTGCAAATATATGGCAAACTAGCTAGCTAATCAAGTGCATTAATACAGAATAAGAAATATAAACTCACATTGTGTTTGTGACAAAAAGCCACTACGTTATTGACAAACATTTGACAAACAGCTGAAATGTGTTCTCTCCTTGCACGTAAAATATAGTATTTGAGTTTGGATGGCGTCTTTATTTTCTCTGAGTGTGTTTAATCACTAGTTAAGTGCATGCTTTGTTGGAGAAAATCTGTTCTAATACCCACCAGATCTCACTTCAGCTGATGTGTGTAGTGCAGCAGGCAGTGGGATTTGGAAATACTCTCTGTAGTTACAGTGTCAGTGATACAGACTCGAGGTGTTTTGCATCACAATGAAGTGCATTAAGTTTAAGCATAGCTAGATACCAAAAGAAAAGCTGCTGTTTTGCAAAAGTCAATAAATGAATAGGGTTGTTACTTTTACTGGTTGTTGGACCTAGATGTCCCCTGGGCAACTATAAATATAAAAGCGAATAACACGGACATGAAATCTGCTTGTACCAGGCTAGTAAATTGTCAATACCTGAACTGCCTAATACAGCGGGACTTGAACTTGTTAACAATTCTATGACAGTTCAGTTTTATGTAATCTTTCTACTGCTGGAGTAAAAGTCAGTTGTTAATACAAATGGCATCATTTGTACATGTATTTGCACCTAATTCTGTGTTCAGTGAGCTAAAAAATTTAAAAAAAGAAAAGAAGGAAATACTGCAGGAGGAAAGAAAATTATAGATTGCCTGGAGAAGGACCACCTTGAAAATAAACCATTAAATCTATCACATCCATACCATTTCTTTCTGAACCAGTTGACAACTTGGTATTAAGCACAAATATGGAGACTCAAACCTGTATTTATGTCAAGTGTGAACATCTCGTTTGTTCTCAGAGAACTATTTCAGAGATTTTCTAAGCATCAACAAGCTGCTGTGGCTGCCACTGAAGACTTAAAGCCTTAAAGCCTAGAGTAGAAAGTAGAACTTTTATATGATAAGGATTCACCATATTCATAGGAGCAATGGCGATAACTGTGTGTTGTAGAACCTACAATTGTCTGACATTTGATAATATTAATAGATCTAAATTTGCAAGGTTTTTAATAAAGAATGTGATTTAATGCCACAGCTTGGATCACAGTGCCAAAACATATTGCTTTGAGTGATTGTGTAATCAGTGCATTGCATTTCTTCAGGCTTAAAAGACCTCTAATTAAATCTACATGAAGGAGCATGTAAAAAAACACACATAATGCAAATGCATTTACAGGCGAATTTAAAATATAGTCTGTATCTACAGAGTGGACATGGCTGCTCTATTTAAAGCTGTAAATCTGGATATTAACTTTCTCTTTAGTGTCTGTTGTAAGCCTGCTACATCTGGTTTGCACTGACCTGATTAAACAGGGCCATGTAGAGAGTCATTCATATTGCACAACCTATTTCCTGGCTTTGAAAACCTATTAATCAGTGTTAATCAACTGACCACTACTTGTCCCTGAGCCAGTGTGAATGTCTTACTATTTCAAAGTGAGGGATACACTTTTTTTTTTCTTCACAAGCGTGTGAACACAAGTGGTCTTGTTCAGGGAGCTGAGCAAGTCAGGAGGCGCTGGGAAAAAAAAGGACAAGCAAAGAATGAGTAAGAGAGAGACACTAGTAAGAAAGAGGAATTTGAAGGAATCCTTCACTCGAAAAAAATGAAATGTTTCCAGAGGCAGTTTGCAGTATTCAGTTGTGTCTAACTGTATGGCTAGATTCTAATCGTTGCTGCTCACGTGAGAATTATAGAGTGAAAATTTGCGTTAAGATAAAGCAGAGCTGGGGCAGAGGGTGAAGGCAGAGGAAGGAGAGGCAGAGGGAGATGGGTGAGGACTCACAGCTGGAATGCTGCGTGTTTGTGTTGTGAGGTGACAGTGTCGGCTCCTGGCAAGCCTGAGCTCTGGCGCCTGCTGCCCTCAGCCTCCCTTTCACAGACACAGACCTTCTGCTGTTTTACCCTCCTCTCCCTCTCTCCTTTTCCCTCTCTCTCTCTCTTTCTCTCCCTCTCTCTCTCTCTTCCCCTACTCCCATCCTGTGCCCTCACCAGAGATCAGCTGAGGACCCAGCCACTCAGGCTCCATGATTCTGTATTCTTCTTTATTATGACTTATCAGCTCCATATTCCCTGTCACTACACATTCATCCAGAATTTAAAGGAATATTCTGCCACTTTTCAACCTAATCATCTTTTTTATTTCATCTGTTGTATATGTACGATTATCATGGACATGAAGTTCAACACATTTCTCTGTGCTGAGAAAAGAAGGGAAGTGTGTTAGGGCAGCTGTTGATTGCCTCAACAAGTGCCCCTAGATGACTTATCCAGTTTTGAGGAAAAGCTTTCTGTTCTTTTTTGTATCTGTATTTTTCTTTTTATGCTAATCGCCAATTTTCAGTTTGAATACAGAACCCTAAAGAATTCTTTTGTTTGTCCCTCTGGCCAAAACCCGTAAGGTTTATATACACCCCTAAAGTAGAGGGTTTCCCACAGAGAGTAAGTAAGACCAAAGAGAACCCCTTCAGAAAGGTTCTGGTTTGTTGTTTTGGGGAACCCTTAAATTTTTTATGTAGAACCCTAAAGCTGAGGGATTTCCATTCAGAAAGGGTTCAACCTTAACTAACTAAAGAACTCAGAAAAATGGTTACATCTAGAACATATAAGGGTTATTTTCTTTTCCCTCTGGGTAAACCTTTAAGGGCTTGGGTTCAAAGAAACCCATTTGGGAATGTAAGAAACCTTACTAATCCAAAGAAGAAATGAGGTGTACACTTTTAGAAAAAAAAGGTTAAATCTAGAACAAGTGAGTGTTATTTGGTTTTCTGCTTGGGTGAATTCCCTCTCAGAGAGGGTTGCAAGTAGAACCCCTTTAGGAAGATAAGAAACCTTAACTAATCAAAGAAGTCTTAAGAAATCCTTTCTTTTAATCTTTGATTTCTCTTTTAGTCTTGTCTAATTCCCACCCACTTGCTAGCTCTCCCTGTCATATGACAGCTGTCAACCAGAGACAGTGAAGGCTAACACGTGCTTCCTCCCAGACACATGAAGCCAGCAAACCACAAACTGCTGATCATGCTGTGAAACAAGGCAGCATAAGACACTTGGAGGAAAGTGCTATCCACCCCCTTCTGCATACATGAGCGCACAGACAGCTACGATTAGCTAGTCTTGCAGTGATTGACAGGTGAGACAGAGCATGCCACCTCTCCCACCCAGAGAGCATGGACAATTTTGCTCTCTCGAACATATGAACGAACTCACAATCTCTCTCGTACACTTTTTTTTTGTGCCACTCAGGAGGCAAGGATGTAGGCTTTTTAATGAAACAAAACTTTAAATGTAGAAGCCTTAGGGTTTTTTTTAGTCTTGCTTCTGATAGAACCCTTATCTAAAGTGGTTCCACGTAGAACCCTTTTTTAAGAAGCTTAAAGAGCCTTTAGTTACAGAAGAAGCTTTAACTATCCAATGTACACATTTTAATTTAAAAAAAAAGTATGGATAGTAAAATGTTAGAAACTTTCTCATCCTACAGATGTACAATTCAGATGTGCTGTTCTCTCACTGATAAACTTACACCACATCCTGTGGCTCTGCAGCAGAACGTCTGTGCTGTGTTCTTATTCAGATCAGCATGTGATGTGTCTGAGACTGTGTATCAGTCTCAGCAGAGCAGCATGTTATTGAGAGAACAGTACTTAGTGTGTTCTGTGATAAACAAGTGTGTTTATCCTGCATCCCCCAGCTCAAGCTCCAGTGTCAGTGTGACTTGTTGACTCATCAAAAAGAAGAACCTGTTCTGTCTGGTAGCTGTCAGACCTGTAACGGATGGCGGTGCTCAGGCGAGTAGCCTGCAGGCAGATCGCTGAGAGTTTCACTGACTCCGTATTCCTCTAAGCAAGCTCAAAACTAGCCTAATCATTAAACATGCTACATGCTCATGTTTAAACTGCGATGTTTAAAGAACATTCCACTCGTAACTGTTCTAATGGACCGTGTGTGTGTGTGCGTGTGTGTGTGTGTGAAACAAGTGAAATAGGAACATTCCTTCCTCACGCCCACTCCCGTTCTCCCCCTCAGCTCATTGCTGCCACCCCACCCCCTGTTTCCTTCCTGTTCTTATTTTAGAATTTATTGGATGTTTTTTTTTCTCTACATCCGGCAACAAAGAGAGGATTGTGCCATATCCTAACTACACACTCTTCCGTGGCAAGGAAGGGGCATGATCAAATATTTTTTACAAAACAGTTAAATGTTCCTACACACACACACACACACACACACACACACACACACACACACACACACACACAAAGTAACCATGATAGAAAGATTTACATTGGCTTTCACCTATATATATCAATACTTCATGATTTTTAAGCTGATAATATCTGTCATGTGCTTCTTTGCAAATATTTGTTTAAATTTTTAAAAAATCAGCATTGACATTTTTACACTGGATTCATCAATGTTCAGTGTCTGGGTGAATCTTCCTTTTAACTTGCTTTAAACAGTTTTTGTCTCTAAAATCCACATTTAAGTATTGTAACGTAACGATTCAATTTAATAACTGATTTGGGTTTATATTTAGACATACTTTTGAAATTTATAATGCAAATATTTCAATATAGTGAACTTTTTTTTAGGTATAACTTGGGATGCTAGAGGGTCAGAGGATACCCTGCATTCTGTAGAGAATAATTTGTGATATATTTTTATCGTAATTATCTACATGCAAGATACAGTATAGTTATTATAAATCACCTTTGTGTTACATCAGGGTTTTTTGGACTGCATTGGTACAGTTGTGTCCTTCTGCACTGTGTTCACTGGGCAAGCATTCAGTGAGAGTTTGAAAATGTGGACAAAAATGTAGTTTTTTTAATACAATTATAGAGTATCTACCTGGCTTGAAGCTAATTTTCTTTTCTGTTTTGTTTAACAGTATTTGTGTTTGTAAGGGAACACTGGGTTGATTGCCACACTTTTCAGTCTGGCTGTCATATCTCTTGAATAATTAAGCAATATCACACGAGCAAGAGTGCTGTTGTACTGAATATCAGCACGGCTGTGATATCGTGCTGATATTCAGCACATCAGCATGATTGTGAGTGTGAAATTGCTTTTATACAACAGTTTTATAAATTAACACTATTAATATTAATTATTGATATTATTAATTCATGATATTTCAGATACAATATGTCAATATGTCCACATATTTTAAATATTATAGCATTATAAATACTAAATATTAGCACTCATAGAATTAACTCTTGTATGTGTATATATATATATATATATATATATATATATATATATATATATATATATATATATATAATTTGTATGTAATAAGCCTGGAGCATCATGCAAAAAATGAACCCCATCATAGGATTGGTTGTCACACATACTGGGGTTGTTTGTCACAATCATTACACCTTCTGTTAAACATTTACAATAAGAACCCAGGACACAATGATTACTGTCATAAAGATATATCCTATGTGAAAAAATGTAGAGAATATTTATCAAAAGAACATTCTGATGTAATAGAAATTCTGAAATGACTAAATCCAAATCAATTTGTCAAATGAATCTTTTATGAAAAACAGAGGCTAAATTCATAAATAATATAGCTGTCGAAAATCTGTTATTAAGATGTATGCATTCATGCACGTTTGCGTAACCTGTGGTTTATATATTTATTTATTCCACATACTACCAAACATAGTGCAACATTACATACGCGTACTGTTTGTATCAGAACATTACAAGTATCAGTAGCCTTCTGTCTACGTGTCATGGTAGTGCCAGTGGGCACAGAACTACACTACCCATCAGCCCCAGCATGTCACATGTCACTAATCACTCACACCTGTTTCCTGTTTCGCCACGATTAACACCACTATTTAAGTTCCAGTTTTTCAGCCTCTTAGTGGCTATGTTTATACGCACATCAAATTCTGTTTAATGTCTGTATTTGGGTTGCAGCCATATTCCGCAGATATTTATATGCGTGCAGGCATTGGAATATTCCTGTATACATGGTTGGCGTAAGTTGCCATTCCTAAATGCCTGAGTTGCCATTAACTGTAGGCCTAGCCTACAGTTAAGCATCTGTTAGCACCCACAATTCCTTGAAGACTGAGCATGCACATACACCGATCAGCCATAGCATTAAACCACCTGCCTTGTGTCGGCCCCCCTTGTGCCACCAAAACAGCTCTGAGCCTTCAAGGCATGGACTCCACAAGACCTCTGAAGATGTGCTGTGGTATCTGGCATCAAGATGTTAGCAGCACATACTTTAAGTCCTGTAAGTTGTGAGGTGGGGCCTCCATGGATTGGACTTGTTTGTCCAGCACATCCCTCGGATGCTTGATCAGATTGAGATCTGGGGAATTTGGAAGCTAAATCAACTCCTTGAACTCTGTGTCATGTTTCTCAAACCATTCCTGAACACATTGTCCTGCTGCCGTTAGGGAATACCATTGCCATAAAGGGGTGTACTTGGTCTGTAACAGTGTTTAGATAGGTGGTGCATGTTAAAGTATCATCCACAAGAATGCCAGGTTTCCCAGCAGTACATTGCCCAGAGCATCACACTGCCTCTGCTGGCCTGCCTTCTTCCCATAGTGCATCCTTGTGCCATCTCTTCCCGAGGTAAGTGACTCACACGCACCCGGCCGTCCACATGATGTAACAGAAAACATGATTCATCAGACCAGGCCACCTTCTTCCATTGCTCCATGGTCCAGTCCTGATGCTTATGTGCCCATTGTAGGTGCTTTCAGCAGTGGACCGGGGTCAGCGTGGCCACTCTGACCGGTCTGCAGCTACACAGCCCCATACGCAGCAAGCCGCGATGCACTGTGTGTTCTGACACCTTTCTATCATCGCCAGCATTAATTTTTTCAGCAGCTACTGTTACAGTAGCTCTTCTGTGGGTTCGGACCAGATGGGATAGCCTTCGCTCCCCACACGCATCAGTGAGCCTTGGGTGCCCATGAGCCTGTCGCTGGTTCACCAGTTGTCCTTTCTTGGACCACTTTTGGTAGGTACTAAATACTGCATACTGGGAACACCACAAAATACCTGCCGTTTTGGAGATGCCCTGACCCAGTCTTCTAGCCATCACAATTTGGACCTTGTCAAAGTCGCTCAGATGCTTACACTTGCCCATTTTTCCTGTTTCCGACACAACAACTTCAAGAACTGATTATTCACTTGCTGTCAAATATATCCCACCCTTTGACAGGTGCCTTGTAATGAGATAATCAGTGTTATTCACTTCACTTGTCAGTGGTTTTAATGTTATGGCTGACCAGTGTATATCACCTTTCAGTGGATTTTCTGAATAAGGTGTTCACATGCAACAAATTTCAGATTAAAGCAGGCAAATTCCAGGGGTGGGGATCAGAATTTGGGGAATCAGAATATGGTCTTTATCTAAATCAGGCAATCGGATTACAGCATTTATATGACTCAATACTAATTAGAATATTGCCAAATTCTGCTTAATATCGGAATATTGATGTGCACATAAACGTTCATGTTTATGGTTCACAGTTTTTTGGTTGTTTTGTTTGAACTTTATACAATAAATTATCGGCACTTGCATCCGCCTCCACTACTAATCCATGGCACTACCATGCCATATGTCTCTACCCTATACGAGTTTTATCTATGGCCATTGTATTCTGTTTTATCAATGTAGTCCAAGTTTTATCTATGGCCAGTGCATACACATACTTAGATATACAGATACACAAATAGACATATATGTACACACTAACAGACAGATTATACATATAAAGAGGTGAACATTCCTGTGTATGATACATGTGACAACCATCCCTACAGGGACGTTAAGCTGAAGAGCATGCTAATGACCTCCACATATAAAGAAAGGGTTCAAACAAAATAGTGACATTACACTCACTAACTTTTTCATGACTATGTTGCCACCCAGCAATGTTCTGTCAGTCAGGACTTTGACTCACTAAATTGTTTGCAAGTAAGTAGAGGTGAAAGTGATGAGCTGCTTGTGAAGCCCCATTTGGTGCAGCCAGCTAAATGTTTTGAACCATAAACAAGCAGATTAAGCAGATAAGTTATTTCCTTATACAATTCACCAAGTTTATATTGACACACTGTCAGTAGCTTAGACATAAACTCATTGTAATTCTAGTGTTCTGGCTAAATGCCCAGAAGCTAGTTTATGTCCTGACTGGTGGTTTGTTATTGCCTTTGTCTCTGAAAGCATGCATCATACATCCATGTTCATTTCAATGTTACAGGTTTGGACAGAGAATAAGTAAATAGAGGTTTGAAGATGGTAGCATTCTACTTCTTTTGCAGAATAAAACATTGCCTAGATTTGTCTAAATTCAGTGACTTTTTATACAGTACATGCTTCCACATGCACTTACTAACATAACTTGCCATGCATAGTTGGGTATGACATTGTTTACACCACAGGCCCCAAAACCAAATATTAAGATGTAGTAATATGCATCATTTGAAGAATCATATGTAATTTAATATTTAATGCAATGTTTTTTTTTTAAATAGTATGTATCATAAGTGAAGGAGGTGAAGGATGTAAGTAATACTCAATCTGCTCTTTCCCACTAACTGTCTCTCTCTTTCTGTTTATATTCATATTTACTACTGTTTATTTTTATATTTATTTTTATCCAAAGCAACTTACAATTGAGCTGAGGAGTTAAAGGTTATGGCCCAGAGCCAGAACCACTGAGCCACTACTGCCTCTACATGTATTGTCTTGGTATTGGGAAAACAACGCATTACAGTACACTACACATAAAAGTCTATATTTCCTCAAATGTACATATAATCCTTGAATCTAAATATGACTGATTACATTAACTGATTATATTAAAAGGCTACATATGACCCTAGTTAGGTTCTAAACCAATCAGATCAGTATGAAATTGTTCCTTCTGTAGATTATTATTTCTTAGTCTTTGCGGTATTGGATTTTTAGTTTTGCTTGTGTAGCCTATAATGATGCTGCCTTTGTTAGCAGTCTCAGTGTGTTTGGAAAGCAAAGACCAGAGCATTGTCTGGGCACACTGTGACTGGTCAGACAGGTAAACTGTATGAATAGAGAGCTTGTGGATTAATGTACCAGAACCAGTAACAAAGGACTGCAAACATTACCTTAATGCTCTGGGCTATGATAATTAATTGAGGAATTATGATTAATAATAAAATGCTCAAGATGGTGCACCTGTATGTGACATGGTTGTAAAGCGGTCAAAAACTCTCAAAGGTATCAATCTTTATTTTCAAATCTGTACGCTATGCCTTTATCATGGCATAAGCATAGGCTGCTTACAGCAGTGGTTCTCAAAGTGCGGCCTGAAGAAGCATAGCCAGGGGGTCCATGGGTTTTTTTTTTTTTTTGTTTGTTTGTGTTTAAACTTTGCTACACTGCTGGAAATCACAATCCATTATTATTATTATTATTATTGTTATTATTATTATTATTATTATTATTAAGAATATTTAATTTATTATTATACTTATTAGTATAAGTGAGTGGTCACTTATACAAAACTAAAATAAATCTAAAGCAAATAGGCTTATAAGTATCATCCACATGGACCTAATGTGTTCTGTCAGTGTAAATTTCAGGGGGAAAAAAAGGTCTTTGTCTGCAATACATATTTAAATATGAGCTTAATATCTGTACAATTCGATTATGTTCAGATGGTCTCAGTGAAATTTATTTTACAGTTAAAGGGGTCCCTGGGTACAAACAGTTTGAGAACCCCTGGCTCACAGGTTGATCCTTTCCTACATTCTTATTGCTTGAAAGATTTAACCTGAGTGTAGTTTCTGCCAAAATTAGCAACATGACTGAGAGCTAATGGGAACCAGGAAACTTGATTTGATTTCCATAATGTGTACAAATTAAACAAGAGTAAGAGAACCATCAATTAATCAATTACCAACATGGTTAAAATGGTTAAGATCAGTACCAAATTTGTCCCAGTATGTATAGAATAATCATCTGAAAGGTCTAACAAATGTGTGCTAGGGCCTGTGTTAGCTACTTTTGTGTGAATAATTCAATTTAAGTATTTCTTGGTGGCGTTTCACAATTTTTCTTGAAATACAATGGAGAAAGTGGGAAGATTTTTACTGAACCCGCAGTAGGATCACATGCTCTTACTTTTTCTGGTTCACATGAAACACACACACACACACACACACACACACACACACACAGGCTCTGCTGAAACTGTTGCAACCTTGAACTCTCAGTGCCACTGTCAGAGCTTCCCTTGGCACAGTGTAAACACAGCTGTACAAAACCACCAAACTCTGCTAACAGTTAGTAATAAGTGAGCAGGACTGCTGGAGTTGAGAAATCTAATACACAACTCCATGCTGTTTTTTGCCACTCCTGTAAATTTATGAAGTCTTTTTTTTTCTTAACTGCCATGATCAGAAGGCTACATGCAGTTAAATATGACGAATAAAATGAAAGTCTCTCCACTGATGTGTAGCCTGTTGTTGGATTAATAGTAACCCTGTAGGACTGTCAAAGAAAAATAAACACAAGCCATAACAATGGAAAGTTGCAACCACTGAATCCGTCCAAACACAATATGCTTGCAGTTGCTTAGCTTGTATAAATGAGCACATTGATGGATGATGGAAGAAGTTGTTGTTTTGTGTGTATGCCTCCTCTTTTCCCATGTTCTTGGCTGGATTCAGTGGGACCTCTGCTGTGGTGTCTGCATGCGGCTGCCAATATTGGACTGCAGGCCTTATTCGGAATGTAAGAAGTGTGTGGGAGTCGACTGGGGTTCAATTTCTGCTGCTCGCTTGCTTTTTTTCCTCGTTGTGAAATCATCTCATAATGTGCTCCTTTGTTAAAACAGCATCCTATTCAAGCCTAGTCTATGTATCTTGTAGTGAAACTATTGCTCCTCTGCTGAAGTCAGTTAACTGGATGTTGTCAGTTGTGGTGGGGGAAAAGCAGAGAGTGGACTCTACTGTAAAATGCAGTATTATAAAAGTAAACATTTTAACCATGTTGGGAAAAATGTTTCATTTTTAATGACCGAAAAAAGTGCCTATTGGCAACTGTTATGTTTTTTCTTTAATCAAAACCAGTTTTGGGAGCTCTGAATACATAAACAACATATTCAGAACCATGCCTACTATTCCCATGGGAGATTTACCACATGCAGATTTCCATGGAGGGATACAGCAAGCATATAATTATAGACACTTTGGTAGAATCCCTTTATCTGTTTAAAGGGGGCGAAAATATATTAACACACATTCATTTATCCTATAATGTCATAAGGGCTGTATATAACATAGTCCATAGTTTCCCTGCCACTTTCTCTTATAATGCTCTACAATGCTCACCATCTGATTTTAGCACAACAGTGTGCAGGCTTGACTGAGATAGCTCTAACAAAGTAAACAACACTCACTGAGGTATCAATATTTATTTTTAAATTTGGACAATGTGCACTAGATTTTGGGAATGTAACCAAATACGTTATTCAGAATGAACAGATAATATGTTCTAAACTGATACAAATTCAGATATGAATAGGTTAATTATTGTTTTTTCTTGCCAGAAAGGTTCACAAAGCTTCCAGAGATGTGCATTGGGACTGGGATCCCGCAGGACACAACAAAAACGTCAAAACCAGGAGGTTTTTACTTACATGCAGGTGTGAGCAGGCAGTCAGATTGAATCTCACCAGACAAAGAAAGGCTGTGTTTAATAACATGAACATACAGCACTGCATGATATATTTACAGCATCCTTAGTAACTGCCTGGTCAGGACTGCAGCCATTTGAATTAGGCTACTAGTCTGTTTATATTTTTTGGAAATAGAACCAGCAAAACTCTTTAGAAAATATCATGGTCAGGTTCAAGCAGAAATAAAAACTGCATTAGTGGTAACAAAAACTTTCCTAAACACATCTATTGTTGAGACCAACTTGAGAGATCTATCAGAAGTTGAGGAACTGTCAGAGCCAGAATTTACAGACCATGCTGACGGTGCTGGCATTTCTACCTCTGAGGTTTGTTGTTGTTTTTGTTGGTTTTTTTTTTCCCAAATGTTGTCCAGTGTTTCAGGGGGCAGAGTGGTAGGGTTCAGATTTAACTTAAAAAAAGCCCTTCCGGTTTAGGTCACACCTACTTCAAGTTCCAATCTGAATCCAGATACAGATACGAATATTTGGAGCATTAAACTAATACAGATACAGATGTCATTGCATTACACTCCTACTACATGTGTAGAAGCACTAAGATAGACTGGTATCTCATCCAGGGTGTATTCCCACCTCGCGCCTAGTATTCCCAGGATAGGCTCCAGACCCACCAAAACTGACCAGGACAAAGCAGTTGCTGAAGATGAATGAATTAAATAATAAAGAGACAAATTCAGAGTATATCAAAGTCGGATAGGTCGAAATTTACTTCTGGTGGGTGCTATTAGGTCAATCCTAAATACCAGGCTGATCTTAGAAGTGATTGTTTGCCGTTTCTATGGTGTATATATTCACATTCATATTCGTTTGGATAGTGCCATGATTCATTTTGACAATACTGCACAGCTGCACTGTTGGAGGAGAGCCAGATGTTGGTGAAATGTGTGTGAGAGAGAGAGAGAGAGAGAGAGAGAGCAGGAAGCAGCTCGGCATGCCATAGGAGACTCTTTGAAAACAGGAAGGCAGCTTCCCTGCTTGTGCGCGGTTTCCCGTGGCAGGGAGATGGGTGGTGGGGAGGCATTGGGCTTCTGACGTCTGCTGGGAAAAGAACCTTTCACATATGACTGGAAATGGTCTTGTATAGACATACAGGCGAGAGGAACTGTTCAGTGGAAGATATTCATTTCCTGTTTGTCTCTCCTTATTGTGGGCTTGACACACTTTTTTTGTATTGCAGGTTAAAACCTTTATCAAAGTCATGATGTCTGTATTACCCTAGAATTCTGTTTTTCAAAACAATTCTAGTACAAAACTGGTAAAAAAAAATAATTAGGGCTTGGGTATAATTCTCATTCCTTGTGGTTATAACCAGAAGCTGTAATCATCCTTAGTATCAGTGACTTGTAGTAAACAGTAAGTTCTCAGTGTTGTGAGATGGTTTCTCCCCTCTGGGCACAGAGACCCCTGCTGGTTTCTCACATGGAAAGAGTCCCGGTTTAATTCACTAATCAGCTACACTCTTTGTTGTCATCATGCTGTTAAAAATATGATTTGCATTACCCCTCACACACACACATATGCACTGAAGCTGTCTCAACTAAAAAAACTCCTGTTTTTCTGGCTCGGTAAGGGACACACACATACGAGCTCATACACACACTCACCTACTATCCACAGTCACTCAGACTCTCACATAGAGCTTTAGTAAGCCCATATTTGATTTCATTTTCACACATTTGCCAGAGCAGCATGTGGTCTGATTGAGATAAAGAGGAAGGGATTAGATCCTGCTCTCAACGCTGATGAGACATCTTTAGGAAAATAACTCTAATAAAACCTGATCAGCACTCTGCAAGTTTGTGTCTGATCAGGAACATGTGGGAGGTATTTCGTCTTCTTTTTTTTTTTTTTATCCTTCCTCTTTTTCTCTCCTTACTTTTCAACAAATCCATGCACACGTTGCAGGGTGAGGGAGAGAAATTAAACAAGAGAGAAATGGAGAGAGAAAGAAAAATACATAGAAACACAGAGAGAGCTAGACCAAGACAGCTATCAGAAAATGGAGACAACAATGAAACGAAACACCGGTGCAGCACACGAGAGCAGAAACTGCCACTAAACCCAGAGAACACTGTGCTTTTGTAGCAGACATTGTACAAGAGATACTAAGGGGCTTTTGTCTGTGAATGTACTGTCTACTAGCTTGCCAAAATATTGAGCATTTAGAGGCCAGTGGAGCAAATTATTGCAGTTTTTCCATGTTAGTGTCTTTGCTCTTTGAAAACTCGAACTACTGTGATGAGACAGAGCTGTAATTGCTATTATATCAATACATCTCAGAGTAAAGTGACTGAGAAATAAGAGACTGTTAATTCTTAATTACGTTGGGGGAAAATTATTCTTGAGTGCACCGCAATTTTCTCTTGAAAGGTTTTGCATCAGTGCACAAAACATTTCCATTTACAGAATTTTGCATATGCACTTATCCAGAGTGACTTACAGAAGTGCTTCGTCTCGATCAAAAATATATCCTCATGCTAGTACGAAAAGGTCAGGGCCTAAGAGTACTATCAAGCTAGAGAGAATTAGTACAGCAAGAAAAAAGTAAATAAATAACTTAGTGCTTATTTAAGTGCTTGGTGAAGAGGTAGGTCTTTGAGCACAGAGAAAAGGTTTGGTGCATGTCTTCCTTGTATCTACATGGATGGTGGGTCAGGTCGAGCCATGCTAAAGGCTGGAAGAGATTATGATGTATGATAAGTGGAGCTTTACATAGGCGTAAATGTTGTTGTTGTTGTTGTTTTTAACTGAAAAATGTTAACAGTATTTCTAATGAACAAGAAACGTTTTACACTAACACTACACTATGCTTTCATTATCTCCTAAAACCAAATGAAACCACAAAGGGTTCGGATGCAAGTGCAGGTTTATTGATGCAAATGGAAAAGCAGACAATTTCAAAGGGTAAAGACAGACCTGGAGTCATGAACATGTAATGGTTCAAGCGATCTACATATGGGCTAGAACAGGCAAAGCAAACTCAAACTAAACAAACAGGGTCAAGACTAGAATAACATGCATGCAATACTAAAGGCTTGGTAGTTTGACGAAAATAGAGTTTGACAATATCACAATTTTATCATAAACTTTAAGGTTTCAAGTTTTTTATATGTGTATCCCAATAATAATGTTTTGATTCATCAGATTTGATTCATAATTAGATTTTTACATTTCTTACACCTGAGATCTACTTAAAAATCCACCACCTTTAGTTTGCCTTCACACAGGAATAATAACCCAGCGGTGCTGTAGGACCTATGTAGTAAATTTCGAACACAGAAAACAGCTTGAGTCCCATAAATGCCTATTAGAAACTGTTAACTACTTAGAGTAATATTACTCTTAAGACACAGACATTATATTTAAATAGAAGATTAAACAACAGTTGAAAAGAGTGAAAATGAACTATTCCATATATTATATGTATTTACATGACAAATCCTTTTCCAAAATGAAGCAATAATTATCATTTGGTTTTAAAAAAAAGTAAAACATGGGATCTGAATATTTAATGGTAGATTCTGTCTTTGAATATGCAGATGAAATATTAAATAGTTTTTTTTTTTTTTTAGATCGTATTCAAACAGCAAAATTTATTCTGAGGGGCCTAATGGAAAATTTTAATACAATATCCTAATCATAATGTAAGATATAGACAAATTAAAAATAAATGTACATAAAAAATTGTTTTATATTCTCATTGTAGCAATTGTAACATTTACATCTGCACAGCTTTTATGTCAAAATTCCAGCTCGGCTAAGCGATAGGTGAGCCTCTGTAGCGGTTGTGCTGTGTTGTTGGATGAGCCGAGGGCAGATTTCACTTTGACTGTCTTTCTGGTTGAAAGTGACATTTGAATTAAGGATGACAGCAGTGTCATATTCCTAGGCTGGAAGAGAAATGCAGGGATGGACATGCAGTGTGACAGCTTGTCAGGTTTAGGTTGATGGACTCCTACATGGAGTGTGCGTGTGTGTGTGTGTGTGTGTGTGTGTGTGTGTGTGTGTGGGTGGGATAGTGCACAGGATAGCTCAGACGCTGGCACTGTGTGCAATGCTGAGGATAAACTCTTCAACGAGGTTATAAGGTGTGGCCTTTATTCAGCTTTCTGTCAGTTACCTTGCTCGTCTTTACTTCAGAGATTATTGATCTAATTTTTTGATTTGATAAGTCACTTCATTAATATACAGAATCCATGTCTTCCTCAGTGTGTTGCTTTTTATCCCGCTCTTCTTAATAATTAAAAAGATATCAAGTAAAAATACAATCGGACCCTATGTCTTTTTACTTTGGTGTAATACACTCTCATTCTGTGTGTACTTCTCAAAGCCAGGACATGTGTACACAGGCTCGCATACCAGATTAATATATTAGACAATTATGTAAAATATTCTGGAGAAACAATTCAGTTCACAGCTTTTTTCCTCTGTTTCAACACACATGATTCTGACCAACCCACCAAGGATTCAATAATTTTATTTAGTTTTTAAAACAAGTGGTCATTTTAAACCTTTGTAAATAATAAGTGTAGAATAGTGTTTTTTAAATACATGTTTAAAGCACAAGAAGCTACAAAAACAAATATGCAGATTTAATAATTATGTATAACAAATTAGAAATGCCTCTGTGTCTTGTTGCCATTCCATATACATTTGTAAAAATGGGATTTCATTATCAGATGTAGATTTGTATTAACATAATGTCAACTGTTTTTTTTAAACAATAGCCACATCTTTCAACTTCATATTCATTATCACTATTAGCACACCTAGCTTAGCCAGTATTACCAGGTAATATGTCATCCTCATACCTCATGATATATATATATATATATATATATATATATATATATATATATATATATATATATATATATATATATAATGTGTGTGTGTATTAATTTATTGGAGACTTTATTTTATGTCTAAAAATGTAACTTCTAAAAATGAAACAAATTTTTCTCAAACCCTCTACACTATAAAATCTATGCTTTGGTCATCTACGAACATTTAAAATCATGTAATTTTAATACATGCAGGAATGCTTTATCTCTTAAGCCCCCAGCTAATTTTCAGTTATTTATTTTATAGCATATTATCTGGAGACTACTATGAATTACTCAGCAACAACACTGAAACTAATAGGAAACTGATGTAAGTCTGGTCCCACCTGGGGAGTTTAAGGGTTTTAATGCAGGGAAAAAAAAGAAGCAGGATAAAAGTGAAATGCTAAAATGCTAAATTATCCTAGGATTGTGACTGAAAACAGACATTGTACACCATCCCCTGAAGCGATCACATTCTTTCAGAGCACACACACTGGTCTTGTTTGCTTCCAGCTCAGTGAATAGGTTCAGCTAAGCTGTTTTTCAGACTCGGAGGCCTTAGCACACAGTGTCCAGTAAGAGACAGGCTTGGTATTGTGAAGAGCAGGCTCATCTCTCCGCTGAGAGTGGCAGTGAGGTGCAGGAAGTTACACTGTAATAATGTACATCCCACACTAAACATAATGGATGCTTGGGATCTTCAAAGAGCTGCTTGGATCCTCTTGCTTTCTCGTTCTCTCTTTCTCACTCTCGTATTCCCCTCAGGGCTCCCATGATGGAGCTGTGTGCTCCCTCGCTTCTCTTCTTCCCTCTTCTCTGGTTTTTATACGTTGCCGATCTTTTTATTCTGTTCCTCCCATCATCTTGCACTTTCTGCCCCCTGTGGAGCTGCTTCTAAGAAAGAAACCAGAAAGAGGGGAGAGAAAAAGTGCTGATGAGGATCATAGTGACTGCGCTCCTGCCTTGTGTCTCTTCATTGCTTTTATTAAAAAGTGCCCATAGCTTTTATGCACATGTACACATGCAGGCTCAAAAGTGCATCACATACAGGAAATTCCTGCACAACCGAAGAAACGCACACACAGACTACTGATACACTTGCACTATATATCTCCGAGAGTTTATGCGTCACTAATATTTTCAATTATACAGATGTCCTAGATTTGAGTCTGTGTAGGTTGATTGTGTAGGTGTGGTAAAATAATGAAAATGCATAATCAGTTGTTTTCTTTGTTGCATGCACTTGGAAAGCAGCATGGAAACTGGGTTATTCAAGTCTTGGTAACAGTGCAGTGTGAACAAATACTTTCTTACTTGCAGTTGGCTACAATAGTTTACCTGGAGCTCCTACACATGATTTTTTTCTCTTTCTGACAGACAATAGCTAAATAAATGATCTACATTACAGACCTGGTTGGGTTTCATTTCCAGAATCATACACAGAGTTCTGCTAGTTATTCTGCATGAATAGCTAGTAACCTCAAGGATCATGACGAAAATCATTACATTAATGACTTTCAACCACTTCATCACTGCAACAGTTATCTGAGACAGTATAAACTGACCCAAGTATACACAGGGATCCTTAACTATGGCCACATGTGCATATATTATATGTTAGTCATTCACAATGACACAGTTTACTGTTATGCAAAACCTAAATTTCTACTGTCATGAGATGTGTATATGCAGATTAATAATCCAGTACATATCCAACCTATGGGTCAGTTGGAAAGTAACAGCATAAATACACCTAATAGTATGTTACATGGAAGAATAATGTAAACCTTTAAATTACGATATATCATATTATTAAAATAATATTACTATTATTACTATACTAATATTACTATAATAATATTATTATTAAAATAATCATTACTACATGTTGCTTGTGTGCATTTATGTTACAGTGCACGCTGACTAACATGGCGAGTTAAATAAAAATTGTAAGGGAAAACCTAGTTCATGAGACACCTGGAAGAATAAAACTGAAAATGAGACTTAAGTATAAGATTAAAGGCATTTGGTTGCATCAAAAACTGCAGACATTGTGTGTTTTCTGTTCATAAAGTATAGGTATATGTGATATGATTATATAAAACACTCTCTGTATGCACATGAATAAAATTACACACTAAAATAGTAGTCATAATACTAATAAATGAATTTTTTTGAAGAGATGATGTCATCCATCATTCCTTTTTCTGCCAAATATTTCTGGTCATATAACACCCATGAGAAACTGAGCTTTTAACCTCCAGGGACTTACTTGGGCAAACGAGCGTGAAATGAAAATAATGAAAGCAAAGTGTTCCCACTGGACTTGTGTGATATGGAGAAAAATGGTCCTGAGGGCCAGATGAAGGCAGGTTGAGACACCCTGAGCAAGGAGAATGCAGTCAGACCTGCCCACTTACTCATCGTGCAGTTTTTCATCAGGGCTGGACCAATATCCTGACATTTGTCCCTGTGATAGATAGTTAGAGGACACGGTGGCAGGGCTTCCTTTTTTTAGTCACATTAAATGTATTGTCATTGTCATCTTAAAGCGGCTGTAAATGATGTCCTTAACTTCCCACCAGCGATGCCCACCTCACATCAATCTTGCACCCTGCAAAAACAGATCAAAGTTCTACTCAAGCAGTTACACACATGATTCCAGATCAAGGAACTTGGCAATGCTTATACTTATGGGGTGCAGCTGGTAGGCTGAATGAAAAATCTACACTGATAACGGTGCTTTTTCTACATTACTTAAGCAATAAAATATGTGGGTGTGGTGTGCTGTTATAGGAAAATAAAACAACAACAGGGTGGTGTGATGCAGCAGAGCAGAGGGCAGTTACAACATGTATAAAAGTATTTTTTTCCATTTATACCACTGCAACTTGACAACAGTAACAATTTTGTATTTGTTGTACTTCTCATTCATTTATAGTTACATTTAATGTTGTGAAACATCCATGAAACAAGTTAGTTCCTGTTATCGCTTACATTATAGCAGTTGTAAACAGTTGTTCCCTTGTCAGCTTCTCTTTTTTTTCCTCTCTTGATGTAAACAAGACAAAAAGTTTTGCCATGTTACCAAGAATGTTGGTAAACGCAAAATAACAACTTTACCTCTGACTGTTAGGAAACACTGACACTGCAGACTCCTTCCAAAACGCTAAATAAAAGACGTCACAATTTCAACAATTAGACGTTATTTAATCAGTTGTTTAATCATGTGGAGAGGTATACAAGTCCCTGTACATGTAGTTGTATTAAAATGAAAGCATTAACATCTCCCTTTCAGC
Organism: Pangasianodon hypophthalmus; assembly: GCF_027358585.1. NCBI lineage: Eukaryota > Metazoa > Chordata > Actinopteri > Siluriformes > Pangasiidae > Pangasianodon > Pangasianodon hypophthalmus. The sequence continues at coordinate 14,595,245 of NC_069723.1, read as the reverse complement.
CGAAACTATTATCAAAGCCGTGCTTTTATAGAAGATAACAGCTTATGACCAATCAGAATTGAGAATTCAACCATGCTGTGATATAAATATAAGCAAACAACATGCAACACCTGGTTGAACTAGTTATGTAGGTAGCATAGCTAGTGATAACCAGCAGGCCTGGTTAGATTATAGCAGCATGACTAAAGTCACTACCTAGCATTAGCTAGCCAATTACGTTGTGTGCGTTTATAATGTTACAGTTGGAGAGGACAAAATGTCTGCTTTCTTTTCCAGTGCACTTTTCTGTTTTGTTGTGTAAGCTGTTGTCAGCAATAAAGCGCTTTGCTTCATGTTAATTGCTAACCTACCCTGATTCAGGTGGAAAAAGTTCCTGATTAGTAAATACAGCTGGACCGTACTGAATATAGCTGCTGATTACAAAGCCGCGGATAGTTGGACAGTCTATTTTAGTGATCACTATCAGGATGTACCACATTAAAGAAGATACGAAACAAATTGCTTTTACACTAGCTTTAATCTATTTAATAAATCGTATTCTTTTTCAGATATATGCTTTTATAAGCATGGAATATTTAATGCAATGTTTAAATTAAATTATTCTATGCACAGTAATTTTTTTTTTTGGTAATGTGTATATAAATATGGACCCATGTGGGTCTGTATTTCAGTGAAAGGAAGTGAGCAAAGAAAAAAACAATGTTTACTGTATCAGCATGTGTGGGGACAAAAGCCATCAGCATAATGTGTTTTATCCTGTTTATCTGAGTATGATAAGTGCTTTCACTCTCTCTCTCTCTCCCTCTCTCACTCTCTCTCCATTCAGAGACTGAATGTAATTAGTTCTCATGGAGAAAGCAGAGAGTGGATGTGAGGTCCATGAGTCTAGAGGCTGAAAGCTCTAGGTTTTCACTCCTATCCGATTGAAATTCCACCTCATGGCACTCAGCAACCCCTGCAACCGTGCAAATATTATGTCTCCGTAGGAACACAATAGTGGTATTTATTTCTTTATTTGGCACGTTGTTTTTTTCTTTGAGGGTGGATTTAGAGAGGAAATCTTCTGATTCTTTCAGGAGCAGATTACAACATTTCTGAATGGAGTCTATGTAGCAAGAATCCTTTACACACATGTATACCTGCACACATCCAAGCACATACAGTATGTATACACATGCACAATCAAAGGCAAACAAAGACATCTACATAGTTTCAGTGTTTAAAACAGTGACCTATGGGCTGAGCTGAATATAATGCAGTCATGGGAATGTGCACATGTGCACACACTCATAACATGATAATATCCTTTTCCTTAGAAATATTATGATGGATAATCACATGTTGTTATTGTGAGTGTTGTTGTGAGTAGCAGAGGGGCCCCAAGCAGGAATGTCTTGGGAAAGAATAGTGTCTAGTATGTCCAAGTTGAGGCCTAGAGATGTGCCAAATCTGTGCTAGGAGAAATTCCATGATTCATTGTTTTGTAGATAATGGCAGAAAAATTTTAGTGGTGTTAGAGAGTTAGGGTTCTTTCTCAATAGGTGTGAAAATTGTTGCGTGATATGTGAGAACGTGATATGGCAATTTTGCAGTGAATATTAGAGAGCGAGGTTTGAGCAAGGTGAAAAGCAAATTGGAGGTCTATGAAAAGAGGGAAGAAAGGATTTGGTATTTTTGTGAAAAAGTAAGTTAAGAACTTTGAGAAGCAGATTTAAACACTGCAGTGTGAAAATTTGATGATTACACCAGCATTAAGCACAAACATACAGTGGGGTCCAAAAGTCTGAGACCACATTGAAAATCTGGGATTTTTAATTTTCATTTAAAATTGGAAATGAACAGAAGGTTTTAGAATTTTGACATATTTAAAACAGAGAGTAAATGTTCAATATCTTGAATATTTAATATTCAGAATTCTGCACTATTCCTAGGTCCCTATTTAATCACAAGCAAATGTGTGATATTGACCATGTTAACTGCTTTGTACAAAAAGGTCAGACTAAATTAATCATAAATGGTTAGAAGACACAATGTGTCTTATTTAAGTGTTATTATGTGTTATTTAAGCACAACCTCTATTAATAAATTAAAAGTTACAATTGTTGGCAAATTTCTGTGGTATAAGAGTAATAAAATATTTCAGGATGTGCTGTTATAAGAAAATAATAAACTTCAGGGTGGTATTCTCATATAACAATTAACATACCCTGTTGTGTTTTATTCCTTACATAGTGGTTTCAGAAGTGCATAAAATGCTGTTAGGACACAGATGGACTATTTCTGCTGCTTTTTACTGCACTGCAAACGCTTGATTAAACTACTAATTTCTGGTGAATAGTCTGTCTTCCCCAATTTGCTGTGCTTTCACAGAGTAAAGCATTATTTCAAGGAGGGATGCTGGCACCTCAGTCTACTTGGCACTTCCTCAAGCTTAGTTATTGTGCTTAGGGAAGCTTTTTAAATCTACGAGACAAGCAATGGAACTGGCTGAAAAAAAGACCATAATAAATCACCACACCCTCCTTTTTTCAATTCTGTTTCCCTCAACACTTTTGCACATAGCATGCATGTGCCTGCACTTACATGATTGAACTTGGCACATGCCTTTTGGCATCTCATGATCTGAAGCAGAGCTGCATAGGTCATTACAAATTTCCTGATGAAGACGGGACCTTTGATGTTCTAATAGGGTAAAGGGAAGGGCTTTACATCTCTCACGGTCAACAAATCATTAACTACTCATGTCATGTAGACTGGAACTACAGGTCTCTATTTTTGTTGAGATGCAAGAGGTTTTGTGGATGTGCACTATTAATGTCGCCCGCACTTCAAAATAAATAAGCTATTTCACCCAAAGACTAACTAAATAGATACAATTCAATACTTTTCATTAATTTTCCATTCAATTATTTTAACAATTAAATGTGAATCTTGACAGTGGACACATCATTATGCATGGAATACCATATAATTAATATAATCAAAATAGAACAAACTAATATAAATACCTAAAATCTATAGATTAAATCTAATTAAATATCATTGTGTCCCTGTGCTGAGCCACTTCTGTTTTCAAAGAGAATGTGAGGAGATGATACCTCATGATGATGATACATTCATTCTAACTGTTATACCAAATACTAAGAATATATAATGCCTTGATCTTAAGCCTTAATTTTGCTTTTGAGCAATGATCATATAAATAGAAAACGGAGTTATAGTACAGTCACTCCAAACATTTTGGACCGACATGTTAGACAGAGCTGTCCATCACCAATTGAGGGAATATCTTTTGGAAGAATGGTGTTCGGAGTGCACTGAAGCTGTCCTGGAGACTTGTGGTGGCCCAACACCTTACATAGACACTTTACGTTTCCTTTAATTTGTCATTTACATTATGAAGCACTTAACTTCAGGCCACGATCTATTTAGTTGAAATTATACAGTACATCCGTCATTTATTCATCCTCAGTAACCACTTTTTCCTGCCTAGGGTTGCGGTGAATTTGGAGCCTGTCCCTTTACCACTGGGCACAAGGTGGGAATACACCCTGGATGAGATGCCAATCCGTCACGGGGCATCACACACACATTCACACACACATTCACACCTAGGAGCAGTTTAGACTAGCCAGTCCACTGACACGTTTTTGGGAGGTGGGAGGAAACCAGAGTACTGTGCCACCTGAAATTGGACATCATGTTTTGTTAAATAGTAGATATGCATTTAGAAATAAATCCTAAATAGGCATTTTTAGTAGGCTGGTATGCAGGATATATGAACTGAGAGTCATATAGGACTCTCTTCATCAGGAGTCACTTTGAGGGAGATCCTGCGCTTCTGAGCTCATTAAACCTTAATCAGAAAATCTATTTTCAGTTCACTTGTAGATCCGTCAAGAGGATTTCCCATGAATAGAGGCCACTGTTTCTCCGCGACCTCTCCGCCAAAATGAACCCACTGGAATTATTTCATATGTGGTTAGCACACCAGTGGAGTACGATTGATATAGCATTAGCTGTGTCTGTCATTTCTGCTTCTGAATAGGCCTCCCTGTACATTCCAGAGTTTTCACTGATACTTGGAATGTATGAGAAGGACAGACACTGGTACTATGTTGTGGTGTTTAAGCCATTGGGGTGTTTCTCATGAATCCACCAACCCAACACGGAATGTCTTTTTAAGCATTAGTGTCTTTGTGTCTTTGTTTCGCCTCAGAAGCTGGGAATGTGAAGCACAATTTTAAGCCCACAAAGACTCTGAGGACAGGAATGTTCTTGAATTTAAATCATATTTTGGTTTCTATAAATGAGTCTTTATAAAGCATTTCTCATTTACTTATATCTCAAAATATGGATTGAAGTGACATATTTTACTAGAAAAAATATTTTTAAAAAAGACCATAGACACTTTTGTTTCCTGACATTTATGTTTCCTGTAGAATGTAGTATTTAACTGAATATGAATGCTGTGGCTGCATTATGAAATGTCTTTTACCATCATAATCACCTTACATTTATAAAGATTGACCTCATCACTGTAATCATCAATGTGTGGCCCTCCATATAGGAGTGAATGAATGAATGAATGAATGAATGAATCCACACGATATATTCTTTCAAAACGAACCCTAAATACACTCGCCGTCCACTTTGATAGGAATACCTGTACACCTGCACATTCATGGAGTTATCTAATCAGCCAATCATGTGGCAGCAGTTCATTACATAAAATCATGCAGGTCAAGTCAAACATCAGAATAGGGGAAAAAGTGTGATCTCTGTGACTTTAACCGTGGCAAGGCTGTTGGTGCCAGATGGGCTGGTTTGAGTATTTCAATCCTATGAGCAGAGGGTCTGCAGGCTGCACACTTTGTTGATGAGAGACTTTAGAGGAGAATTACCAGACTGGTTTTAGCTGACAGGAGTCTATAGTAACTATGTAAATAAGCACTCTTTACAACTGTGGTGAGCAGAAAAGCATATCAGAATGCACAACACATCAAAGCTTGAGGTGGGCTACAACAGCAGAAGACCACATCAGGTTCCATTCCTGTCAGCCAAGAAGAAGAATCTGAGGCTATCATGGACACAGACTCACCAAATCTGGACAGTTGAAGACTTGAAAAAGACCAGGTTTCTAATCTTAAACTTCAGTTTGGGTGAGCCTGTGCTCATCTGGCCATTTTCCTTTGACCTCTCTTATCAACAAGGTGTTTCCAGCCACAGAACTGTCGCTCACTCACATTTTTTTAAATTTTTGTTTTTTGTTTGAGATGAACATTAACTGAAGCTTTTGACCTGTGTCTGCATGATTTTATGCATTCAGCTACCACATGATTGGCTGATTAGATAACTGCATAAATGAGAGGGTGTAAAGGTATTCCTCTTAAAGTGGACGGTTTATTCAAAGTCTGTATTTCTTGCTTGAATTTGTACCTGTTCAAGGAAACACATCGAAAACAGAGCACTAGTCATCCCTAACATGATGAGTCAGACAGTATGAGGGTGGTTAGGAACTGATCTCATTCATAGTGAAACAGCATAGGTAAGCAAACACAGAGAGTGAGAGTGCAAAAGAAAGAGAGCAAGAGAGAGAAATGTTCACTCCCAACCCTGAAGGCATGATTCACTTTACCACCCTGAAAATGTGTAATATTTCCAACAGATGGGGAAAAAAAAAGTCTCATTTGCCACTACAGTGAGAACTGCTCCACGCTTACCCCATCACTGAACTGATATTAATGTTATGCCTAACTGTCCCAGGCTGATAATGTCAGTCTGTATTTGTATGATTTTGCATTTTCATAATACTGGCTGTTTCAGTTTTTTATTCCTAGAGAAATGATTGCACTAGAAGCTACTGTGCTTATGTACTCAACTACAATTGCAAATGCTTCCGTACAGTGACTTAAAAGGGACTTATGAGTCATTGTTCTGGTCTCATTTACATAAATGAAGACATGCGAGACAAAGAGAACAGTCTTGCGCACAAAGAAGAATGCTGCTATCTTTACAGTGAGCCAACAGTGGGAAATATAATTCATGCAAATGAGCCAAACAGATAAAGGCTTTCTTTGTCTAGCTGCTCTGTATATCTGATGGCTAAATTTAACTGCTCGGTTAATGCAGGGGTTTCAGATCAGATTTTTTGTTTTTGTTAAACCTTATTTGTTCCAGCATATTTTTGCCAGTAAATTATACCTGTGAGCACAGGCTTCTTGTAAAAAAGACAGGTAGGCTAACACTTGCTTCATCTCACAGCAAATGTACCAGTGTACTGTTTCTCTTTTTAATCTAACTTTGTAGCAGCTATCCATTTTCCTGGGCTTGAAGGGAAATTTTCAGTGCAATCATAAAGGAGAAAATGAACAATTCTGAGCTTTTGCTTTTATCCAAAATGGCCAAGTTAACAAGGCAGAAAGGCTCACAGTAGATTACAAAATTGGGTCAATTTACATAAAGATAATTTGTTCCTGAGACACCTTTTTTCATTCTAATATTTAGAAATTTCATCAACATTTTAATTGGTTTTTAACATTAAAATGGGCTTTGATAAGAGTTCATTAATTAGATAGAAAAGGTCTTGTTACATTATGTGCACTACCAGCAGCAGAAAATGTGCTCATTTTGAACTAAGTGTAGAGAGAAAGGCCACAGGCTTCTGAAGAATTCTCATGTGCTGCACTATTTCATTTTAATTGCTAATCATTCCTTTAATCTAAATGTTTAAACACTTTTTGCTACAGACGCATTACTTTAAAGCTCTGTTCAATAGAATTCCCAATTAACAATTAATTCTTTGCCTTTACAGCTCCAGGGGTCACTTAGAAGAAAGATTGAGGGGCAGCCTTCTGGATACATTGCTAAGCAGAATGGCCACTTCTGTGTGGGCCAAGTGCCAGACTTCAAGCGTCTTCGTATGGAGACAGGCTCTCTTAATGCTGGTGCTTGCTCAGTGGATGCAGGGCAGCCTCAAAGTTTAGCTGGATCTATAGCTCTGGGCCACGTTCCCCGGCGGAAAGATCCCTTCATGATGGGCCAAGGTGTAGGCAACAATATTTTCAACATGACTCTCAGAGATGTGAAAAAAGAACCGACCGATGTTCAGACCTGCAGCCAGTCATCAACAGATCCTGCAATGATGGTGTTTGACTTTAAAGATGAGGGTGGAGGACAGATTGACCCTGAACTCCAGGATCTGTTTGATGAGCTCACCAAGTCAGTACCACCTCTCAATGACCTGGAGCTGGAGAAAATGCTGAAACAAGATGATGACTTTGGTTTGGATCTCGGTCGACCCAGCTCGGCTGGTGCAGCCAATCCCTGCCCTCATTTAGATAAACCAATCAAGACAGAGTACTCACCTGATTTTGGCCAAGCTCCAGGAAGCTCTCCACAGCTCAGGCCAGCATCTGCTGGACCTTCTTTCTCAATGGCCAACACTACTTTGTCAACGTCCCCCATTGGGCCTGGGCAAATGACCAATAATCATGTACCACAGACCACAGGAACATCTTCAAGAGGACTACCTTCCTGGCCTGAGATGTCACATGCTGAGCAGCTAAAGCAAATGGCGGCAAACCAGCAGCCCAAACAGCAGCCCAACTCTCTCCTCCACCACCAACAACAAAGCCAAGCTGGAGGAGTGAGGAACTGGTCCTCCACCATGAGTGGCCACCCCAGTTCCTTTTGCCAGGAAACAATGTCCAGCACTGGTTTGCTAAGCCAACCAAGAATTAGCTCTCAGGGCACTGGTCAGGCCAAAGGCATGCCCAACTGCCTCTTTAAGCCCAGTGGTTACAACCCATCACATCCCACTGACATGAAAGCTCTCAGCAATAAACCGATGCTGCATTTCACCCCTAAAGCTTCAACTTCAACCACAGGCCAACAAATGCCCCATATGGCGGGGTCGCAGAGCAAACAGACTACACAGCAGCAGTCTACAGGAGGTCAAAACACGCAGTTCCAGTTGTCTATGCAATCATCATGTCTACAACCGAAGCCCCTGAGGCCTCCTCTCAACCAGCATGGTCCTGGAATCAATTATAAAATGAACCAACAAAGACAGGTAGGACACTTATTTAAAGCATGACTGTAAAACGTTTTCAGAAATCCTAAGTAGGATATTCAGCTCATTGCATTGTGCTGATGTTTCAAGCACTAAATTCAAAACAGCAGAAACAGAGAATCTATTTTTATTTGTATAATGATTGTTACACTAAACTGGGAGTAGACAAGCATATTATTTTAACACAACATCAGGAGAATCAGACTTGTTGAGTCTTGTATTTAAGCTGCCTCAGACTGGAATGATTATTTTTGTATTGTCTCATGAGAGGGACATAAGCGAACATGATTAAAATGCTAACATTAACTGTGGATTGTATAACAGTATTACTTTTATTTGAAGTGATGCCAGCATATTGTCATGGGAATATCTTTCTAATCCCAAAATCCATATTAGTTTTTCCTCATGATTCTAAGTGCTGGTCCATCTGCTCCAGTCAGTTTATTTGTAGCATTTATGGAAGGAAGCAGAATTTTTTTTCTCTTTATTTTCTGGATTTGCATTGACAATGAAGCTCACCCTGCACTCTGCCAGTTTATTCTCTTTACATCGTGCAACTATGAGTGGCTTCACTATGCTGTTAGTTTGTTGCTCCTGTCGCAATAAATCGCAGTTTCTTGTGTGTGAGCAGTTGCAGGGCATCTTGAATATGTATATCCCCTCAAAGCGATTTGACGAGGGTCCTGGCTCGCTAGACTGTGATGGATTAACATGCAAGACTTCTAATTTCTCCGCCTGTCACAGTTGCTCAGCGCCAAGGCATAGATGTGCACAGTGGGATTTGCTAATTGGAGTTTGTTAGCTGTGAGGGACAAGTTGTGGAAAATGACAGTAATCTGCTTAGCCTGGTGCTCGTGGTTAAACCACTGATTTGTTATGATTGGGGAGATTTAGAACATCCCCCTTTTCAGTTTCGTGCAAACAGCATCTCCTGCCTCGCTCTGTGGGAAATGATAAAATGAACCACACAAGATGGGTCCTCAGAACCCAATCTCCAAAACGGTTCTCAGTATAAAGGATGCTAAGAGAGCAGTACCCTGGATTAAATCAGAGATTAACCTGGATTAAATCATAGTTTATCTATTATTCCAGTTGCAGCAAACTTTGGACCTTGTTTACAATAATCAGGAATTCATTTCAATTAAAATGTACACAAAATGTGCATTAACTTTTATCCTGCTGCTACATTACTTTAAATTCACATTTAAATTTCAATTAGAGATTTTAATTTTGTGTTTGAGGTACTTTAGTCACATATTAGATGCATGTCAGGAAAAAGTTTATGCTTCTGTTTCCTCAAAAAAGCAATAAACAATGTAGATACTGAACAAATCTATCATGACAATCAGAATTAATCCTAGGTCAAGATTTTATGGTCATGTTTAAAATTTAGCCATGCAATACAAATTATACGAATTAAATTAAAGCTTAGTTGAAGAAATCCTTGATTCTGTTATATTTAATCCCTGTTGGGGCAACCTGTGGTCATTTTGCATGTTCTACCCGTGTCTGCATGGGTTTCCTCTAGCATCTCATCTAGGCCCACTGCAGCCCTGAGCAGGACAAAGCATTTTATGAATGAATGAATGGTGCAGCTGACCCTGTGCTTGTGAGATCGCATTCAATGTGCCATTGTACTATTGCACCTCCTAATTATTGCCAATCGATAATAGTATTGCCTGTGGCGTTGGAGGGGTGTAGGCTGCAGCAAGACTGAGGAAGGAAAAGAATGGGGCATGGCCAGACATACATAACACATGCCATGCACACATTACTTCATTACAGTGAAAAAATACCAGACGCTGGTTACAAGGTGGCTGTAGCTGCTAGTCGCTAACATTTTTTATATTTATTTTTTATTAATTACCCATTACCAAGGTCAATAACACTTGCAAAACTGAAGTCGGGACGGTAAATAAACCTAACAATCTAACTAGGATTCTTGTATAGTGAAGTGGCCCTGATAAACAACATATTTTTATTTATATTTTATTTTAAGCCCCTGTTCATGTTTTGCGAGTGGCTTCATCTACTTGGCAAGCACAGACTAGGGAAGCTAAGCTGCATCAGTGAAATGTTTTGTTGCTCTGCTCCGAAGTCAGCCATCAAAGGCAGTAGTTGGAATCTATCGACAATACTATTGTCAATCGTCGCAAGCCTCACTAACCTTCATGGTTGGTTTTGACACTGGGGCATGACTTCACGTTTCTGGACCTTTGCTCAGTGGATTACCATGCCTTTGAAGCACCATTTATCTCCAGAGGAGGATTACCATTATTGTTGGTCACTAATGTCTTATTAAAAGACTCCTACTTGCAGTTAAGTCTAACATTCATCATTTCAGTAACATTTATCAGGTGATTAAAAGGATATTGTGGATAGTCTGGACAAGATAAATTCTCAAAAGGCATTCACTAGTCCTCACCATCAAATAGTTTTAAGTGTATTCCATGGAATTACGTTCATATAGGTTGGGTTTGGAAGTGTTTCATTGCTGAGCAACTATGTGTATGTTTGTTTTGCAATTTAAATGTCAATTTGTGACAGGAAAATTATATTAAAATAAATACATGAAATACAGCTACTATAAATGCACCAGTGGGTTTACGACCAAGTATTAAAACTAATGAACAAAAGAAGTAAGGTTTCAAAAGAAATTTTAAAGCTAAGTTGAACAACCAGATGTGGAAATATTTCTTCATGAGAGACCACAAAGTCATGAGAAGTAGCTCTGTAACAGCTAACATTTAATACATCTAATAGAGAAATGGTTAAAAAAAAAATCAGTAAACTGAATAAAAAAAGCACTCTTTTCAGTAGTGTCTACATTTAGTTTTTAGGCTTAAATAGCTGTACATTGTACATTTCCTGGGTTATTTATATGCAGAGAGCGCATTATGGAACATATAATGCATATATGAGATACACGCATAACTTGCATGGTTAATTAAGGTTGATGTTTTAGATTTTTCTTCCTGGAAGTTAAGAAAGTCCTAAACATTTCCACCCTGTCATTCCTTTCACTGAGGGAAATACTGCTGATGGCAGCACTGATGGGGTTAAACACACTGCTGAAATGGAAACAAAGGCACAGCTTCTGCTACAACAGGGGAGAAAAATGGGAGTGCTCAGAGTCTTCCCACAGTCAACTGAATTAGTAATGCCATGGAAATAAAGGTCCCGAAATGGTGCCACAGTCCCTCTGGAACCCTCATGAGCAGAGCTGAACTTCCTCCCACCAGGAGCAGCTTGCAAAATTCCTGTGAAAAGATCAAGATATGAGCTCTGTTTTTCATTTTCTTGTTCTCACAGTCTGCTGATCAGTCGTCAGCTTGGGTGCGTCAAAACTGGGATCCATATTTTCAAGGGTGTTCAAGCTTATGATGGAAATCTAATGGAAATCTTTGTGTCCAGATGCTTCATTCTCTGCTTGGGAAATTCCGCATAGGGAGTTTTTATATGCTGTGTTACACGGATAGTCCTGCTTACATTAAATGTTATAAAGCCAAATGTCTCATGTTTATGATTGAAGTGTTATGCTGATTGGTCACAATCAGTCACAAGTGAGTAATTCATGTGCTAGTTGGTTTGGATGTGAGACAGTTGGCCCTGCATGAGCTTCTGTGGCAGACTTTAATGGATTATAGCCTGAAATATAGGAGCTTGTCAATTATTTGCTATAACATTTTTGGCATAACCATATCAGCCTTTGCAAATTAATTTACAGTAAATTTAATATACAAGTAGAATTATGACATCTATTTGTCAGTAGTTTAAAAAAAAAACAGAAAACACTAAGTGATTGTAATTATCAAAATGGGCACTTGCCTCTAAGAGGAGAAAAGGCACTGTTTTCACAAAGAATGTCAGTGAAACAGTGCTGATCAAGCATTCTCTCCATTTTTAATTCACTCACAAAAACAAAGCCTCCCTCAGCAATTTTGCTCTGAATTTTGGCCTGGATCTGTAACATCTTTGAGGCATTTATGGGAGTTCAGTTTCCAGAGTCATAAAACACAAAATGTTGACATTTGGTTTCAATAAAAAATGTGGTTTTATGAAGCAAATTTACATATAAGATCAGCCCATCACTGAATTTTATATTCTTTCTTCACAGTACACTTTCCACAGTTTCCACTCTGCTTTATCATGCTATATTTTTCCCCTTCATTTTTGCTGGATTCCCATCTCATTGAAAAAAGAGGAGGGGGTGCCAGGTTGTTGGAGCTGCACTGCAAGGCGAGTGCTTGTTTCCTGGGAAAGCGATCCGGGGCCAAGTCCAGATGCCGAGCTGCTCCCTGGGGACGGCGTTCCTGCCTTCAGACTGCAGGAAGTGTTGTGAGAGCGCAGCGAGGCTCAGGCCTGGAGCCCTGTCAGCTGCTTGTAATGCGGGTAGAATGAGAGCCTAAATCACAGCCCTCCTTTATGGAGTCCGCAACCACATGTGGTATTCATTTAACGATGTACTGAAGAGCGAAGAGTGGAGCAGAGATGGAAAACAGCTTCATGACACATCAGGATGACAAAGAGTGGATTAGAGAGCCGTCCACGCTAATGAAACTCTCAGTCCCTCCCACCCTTACAACACAGACCACTGAAAGGCAATTTGAATGTAACGTGAAGGCAGTTTGGCTCGTGTTCATATTGATCATGATTTCTTGCCATGCCCCTAATTGGAGGTAATACAAAGCAGGGATTGAACTTTCACATCTTACTTGCTTGTACTAAAAAGTGGGAAAATGACTAGTTCTGGGAAGTGTGACTTTGAGCTTACATCACTAATGGAAGGCTAGGAGGTTGTTTAAAATATGATGTGTGTTAGATGTCAAAAACTTGATACTTCAAGTAGTCTTATTAAAAACGATGACCTGCAAAATACCATGTGCATATTTCAGTGAAAAAATAATCTCCATTGTCACGTTGTAGGAGAAGTTCATCTGAACTCGCAGCAGGGAAACAATGCTCTTCATTTGCCCTCTAATTAATTAGTGGACTTCCCAGGGCTGATCCATCTCAGCATGGGACCTTAGCAAGTTCCTCCTCAGCGCCTCTGAGGCACGGCCTGTGCCACTGCAGATAGGGCTGCCCCTGAAAAGGACCTCGTGCAAAGTGTACTTTTCCTCAAATCCCCTTTTCCATGGCTTGTTGAAGCAGGGAATTCCTCCCATAACACACAAGGTTCTTTTCAGTGCTTTTGTTAAAAGACCTCCAGTGTGGGTTTTCGGAGATGGCTTCTCATTTAGACGTCAGTTCTCAAAGCAATGGCCTTTCGCTACGCTGCTGTTGAATCCTTTTTTGCCCTGAGAAATGTTTCATGTCAACACAGTGACTGACAGTGTGTACACTGTGTGTGTTTGAGTGAATGGGATAACATATTTGAGCAGGGTTTGTTCTGGGAAATGCTTGCAGTAAGGACTTTACTGCCTGAAAAATATTACTAGTCATGTGTGCTTGTAACTTGTAGTGTCGTAGCTTGTTGTTTTAGGGTCTAATATCACAGACAATTTAATATTCTGATTTTGCTTAAGAAGTGCTTAGATTGTTCTAGGATTATACTCTAAAAAAAACTATGTAAAACTGTTATCTGATAGATAATACAGAATGACAGACTGCTACCTGACACCAAAAAAAGGATTTATAGACAAAGATCTAAGAAAAACTAAAAGAACCCTAAAACAATCCTGAAGCTTTCTTTTTTCATAAACATGATGTAGTCACAGGAAGCTCTTTTGAATACCTAGAGCACCTTATGTCTCCAATTAGTTATTGACTCATAAATATGCTCTATTTAATTTAACGAGTATAACTGAGTTGTGTGCCGTGTTATGGTTGCCCAAACAAGCTCAATAACACCTGCCCAGGGCCTAAAACAGACTTTTTATTTCCTTACCTTTATAACTGATTTGAGCCACCTTGCTATTGCAATGAAACTTCAAAGGCAGGGTTTGTAACAGATTGCTGGCCTGATGGTGTTGTTTTCTAGAGAGGAACTGATGTGTTCATGGTCGCATATCTGATCTGTTTGAGGAAAGAGGTGATAGGGGATCGAGCTGCATTTGGTGAGGAGAATTGGTATTCAAAGCAGGTTCAGGGGCAATATCAGTAACGGGCGAGGAGAAAATTGGAAGATCGTAGACCTCCAAATAGTGAAAGGGGACCATTTTCTGCAAAATATGCACATATTAAATGGTTTCTCTGCACTTTAAGCAAATAAAATGTTTTTTTTTTCACTTATGTAGTCTAGGCAAAAAGTAGTCTGTCATTTATGAATTTTCATCACAGGAATTATTTTAAGTATTTATTAATGTGCTACAAATCAAGCACTGTTACACTTTAGTAAAAAGATCACCACATTTACTTATTTGTCATACCGCCTTTAGACATTAAAGTGATCTACCAACAGGCCAGAGTTTCATCATATTGGCATGGCCATCTTTCACAAGATGGTCTTTTGCCAAGATTTCTTTCCCAGGGAACTGGCTTTGACAATATTTACTGAAATGATGCAGTCGGGTGACAAATTAAAGGAAAAACTGGTGGCTCTGTTATGCTGTGAGAGGCATTTCTGTCCTGATGGAAGTGGTCTCTTTCACGATGACGCCACTCCCACACAGAGGACAAGAGGACTCACTGAATGGTTTGATGAAAATGATGTAAATCATATACAATGGTCGTCACAGTCACCAGATCTCAACCCAGATGAAAACTTATGAGAGATTTTGGAGCGACATGTTAAGACAGTGCTTTCCACCACCATCATCAAAACACAAGATGAGGGAATATCTTTTGGAAGAATGGTGTTCATCTGTCCAGTGGAGTTACACAGATTTGTAGGATATATGCCAAGACACAGTGAGGCTGTTCTGGTGGCTCGTGTTAGTCCAACACTTTACTATGTTGGTTTTTTTTTCTTTTAATTTTTTTACCAGTCTGTATATATCATTAGAATATATCATGTCCCCAGGAATAAAATCTATCCCAGGAGAAAGTTTTGATCATCCGCACACCTTGTCTGGTTTAAGTGCATATTTCTGCAAAATAAAAAAGGATCTTTAAGACAAGAGTCATGTGTAGTAATACACTGAAATGTCAACATTTCAGCAAAATTCTTACATGTACTTAGAAGTAAACCAAATGACTATTTGTCAGCCATGACATGTATTGGACCTTTTTTCTTTTAATGTGCATTAGGAAAAAAAAAAAAGAAAAGAAAAAAACAGCATAAAAAGCTGTGGGAATTGGATGACACCATGTACTGCATGTAACCCGAAGCTACACGCTCTAGAGCATCAAAATAATTGATAAAGTATGCCATCTAGTGGACTAACCACACACTCACACGGCCCAATAAAGTTGATTCCAACAAAGCATATGTCCACTGAAGTGATAAATCTTACCGTATATAGTGTAAAGTGTAATGCAGAACTTGCAGTATTACTGTATATTTGCACATTTAATTGTAAGATCATGACTAATTCAGCACTTATTTTGTAGGAAACATTTGTTTTATGACTAAACAATGTCTATGTCTTACTCATCTGGTCATAGGGATTGGCACCAGGGCCACGTTTCTCAGCAAACGGCTGTCTGGTGACCCAGCATCCGTCTGCACCAAGCAGTCAGCAGATAAACAACGGCAAAGGACAGAGACAGCTAAGCCAACCTCAGCAGCACACCAGCGACACAGTGAGTAACAGATTAAAACTAATACACTCTGCATCACAATCTTTTTCTGCTGTCATCCTCTACACAGTAGGTGTGATACAATTTACACTATGTTTACTGATATAAGGCTGTAAAACCCGCCTTCTTCTCTTTAGTTTGTAGTTTAGTTTAGTTTGAGCATACCTAATAAACTATGAACAACAGACTATCAACAACAGACAAAACTGTAGCTTTTACCAGATTAAAAAAAAAGGGGGGAGGGGGTCTTGTAAAATTTCATTATTAAGACTGTTTGGATCTTTAGATTTTAAAGCCAGAGATTTATTATTGGCTATTGTGTTAATATTTTTGCTTTCATTTCAGGAGAAATTCAACCCACAGGATCAGTTTAACAGGCATCTAACAAGACCTCCACCTGACTACAAACAACCACAGCATCCAAACCTTTACCCAGGTACCCATTTTCTTTTTTCTAATACAAACTTTTCTCTAATACAAAACCATTTGCTAATCTGTTATATCTGTTAGACTAATTACATGTATTGTAGCACAAGTTATTGAACCTAAGACTTCAGAGACATTGTTTGTTGATTTGATAAGCATAATAAAAACTGCTTTTGTATATGCAGTAGAAAATTATTCTAAGCATAAGCTTCTGTTATTTAAAAATACATTATTAGTCGACCAAGTTAAGGTTCCTGGGAACTCAAGAAATGCCATAGTCTAAAAACACATTCCACTACAGCATTTTCTCCTAATATAAACAAAGGAAACTGACTTCTTTCCATCACAGCCACTACATGAACATCAGAGTGTTAATTAATTTATGACCTAATCTTTGTAATGCCTCAAATAAATCTTAATATCATTATTAAATGTCTATTTCAGTTCATTTCTATGGTGATGTTTGTACACATTCTAACTTGACTCAACATGACTTGACTTGACTGAGTTTTCATTCCAAACTCCCTCATGTGCTGTTCTGTGCCCAGGTCTGACATCATCCCCGATGACCAGTAACAGCTCTGACCAGAGGGAGATCCAGTCCATCTCATGCCATATATCCAATGGCCAAGGAGTCAAAATGACACCCAGCTCAGACAGAATGTTTCCCAGTAGATCTGATCATTCGGAAGTCCAGAACTGTGCAGGCCAACTGCACCAACAGCCTAACAGCCAGATGCAAATTGGGATGCATCAAAACAAGCCACAGTTCCAGGGAATTGCCCCTACCACACAGCATGTAAGAACCAGCACAAGCCAAGATCCAATCCTTGGCCAAGGACTGGGATGCATGACTACCACTGGAAGCAGGGAGACAGGCATGAGCTGGGAAAATGTTACAAAGCAACTAGATGTAAAGAGACTTCCAGGCGCAGTACCACCCCAGGGTGCACAAACTGATGCTCACTTCCCACCAAGACATATTGGTCCACCAAATCAGGTAGTGCCCCATTCTGGACTGATCCCTTTAAACCCTGGCATTAGAGGATCTGCTCCTAGAGCCAGCCAGCCACGTATACCCCCACTTCCTGGGATCAGCAGACTAAACCAATCCTCTCCCACACAGCAGGGGTGCATGAGCACATACGGAGGCACAGCGCAAAGCCCTGGTGCCTATCAGAACAACCGCGCAGGCCGTCTCACGTTTGATTTTCTGCAGGATGGGGATAATACAGTACCAGGGATCAATGCAGACTCGGACTTCATCGATTCTCTGCTTAAGTCAGGTTCAGGCAATGATGACTGGATGAAAGACATAAACCTAGAAGAGATTCTGGGTGGTCACTCATGAACGAGAGACTCAGGAACACAAATGAGAATGATGATTTTACTATTTTGGTATTTTACTAAGTGGTCTAGTGATTGAAGCTTTTAAAGAGCTTCGAGTTATATTTTAAAGCACCTAACATAAGGGATTGGCTTGATTTCTTAAACTTAAGATTCTGAAGAGATATCCAATTATCATGCTGTTTTTTAATTCATGTGGACAAATGATGTATTGCAGGTATCATTATACTTAGATTTAGCTTTTAATCATATTATCTAATCTGTTATAAAGATCCATGTTCACAGTATTTATGGTTTTCATAGTATGTTATATAACTATATGCATCCCTTTGTAAACTCATGCAATTTGGTGAGTACTGTAAAAGTCAGCTGTAGTATGCATTGACATATTGCGACACAATGCAGCAAGCTGGCACACTTGTGTCTGTCACATCCAGAAGATTAGTTGTGAGAGAGGTATTCATTTAATCTAGCTTGTCATGCAACATGAAAAAGACAAACAACTTTGTAAGTGTTGATTTAAGGAAGCTGTGGCGGCAATCAGAGGATACAATGGCAAAGATGTTATTTATGAGCATATACCCTGCTGTAAGTTCTTTGTGTGAGTCTAAAACAGTACGTCTTAAAGCTCCATCTCTAAAACTGAAACCCCAGGACTTGGTCTGGGCAAAAATCTAAAATTGGATTCCCCTATATTCGGTTACAGAAATATTCCAAGCAGACATTAAGTATTAAAAATGTTTCAATATGTCATATTGCTAATATTGTATTTATAAATATGTTTATTCTATCTTGTGTTTTTTGTAAGACTAGTCTTTTCTATAATGCTCTATAAGGCTGTAATAAATGTGCATATCCTGTGATGTCAATTTAGCCTTTGAATACTGACAATTACAATAAACTATAGTTATGCAGATTTACTGACCATTTGTGTATAACCATTTTATATGTACTACTCTGTAAACCTTCTGTCAAACATAATGAGTCTGTGACAGGGTGTGGTGGACTTTCTAAACTATGTTTGGCCTATATACACTACGGACAATAA
Organism: Pangasianodon hypophthalmus; assembly: GCF_027358585.1. Classification (NCBI taxonomy): domain Eukaryota; kingdom Metazoa; phylum Chordata; class Actinopteri; order Siluriformes; family Pangasiidae; genus Pangasianodon; species Pangasianodon hypophthalmus. The sequence goes on along the minus strand of NC_069723.1, from coordinate 14,576,667 downwards.
AGCTCACTCCGCATTGTGGGCTAAAAAGGAACATCTATACATGCCTGGTTTTAAAGTAATTATTATTCATATTTTGATGCTTAATGAACAGAATCTAATGTCCTAAACCAGGCAACTCAGTGGTGCATTGGGTAGAGTTGCCACCTCATAGCTCCAGGATCCCTGTTTAATCCTGAGCTCAAGTTACTGTCTGTGTAGAGTTTCTGTGCATGTTCTCCCTGTCTTTGAGTGGGTGTCCTCTGGTTTCCTCCCACTGAACAAAAAATGCCGAATGGCTATGCCAAATTGCCCATAGGTGTGATGTGTGTGTGCATGGTGCCCACTTACTGAAGATGATTGAATGAATAATGTGTAACCTATTACCAGTTTGCTTGGCCCAAGCTTTTGGCCTGCTGATTTAGTACTAACTGTTTTCTCATTGTTAAATACAAACAAATTCTCTCTGTATTGTGGTAGGTTTTTTTTTTCTTTTATATTACATGTAAGTTCAGTTTCACATTCAAAAGTGCTTTTTAAATTGTGAAAGGGCAAATAGCCTGTGTGCAGTAAGAATATAATTAATGTGTTGGGCCTTGAGAAGGGGAGGTGACATCTTGATAACGACATTTATAAATATGTTAAGCCCTTTTTCTGAACTGTTTCTGAACTGTTTCTTGACAGTTACAAATTAAGAAAAACGTTTGCATGATAGGCTTCAAACCAGTCCAAATGATCATGATAATCAGTTCTCAGTTTCTCCCTGAGCATGTTATGAAGGCTATGTTCCCAAATGTTAACAAAATATTATCAAATTCTAAATCAAATAATCACATTCAAATTAAATTATTATCAAATGATCAAATCTGGCAGAAATACAATGCTTCTAAACTGTCTACATATATGGAATGTTCAGGGGAACTTGGAGTTCATTTACTATTTAAACATGATTAGGGGAAATTATAATAAAAGAAGTTTAATGTGCTTTTTAATGTGCATGTCATAGCACATATATGTATTTTGTATTTAAAAAAAATTCCTAAATTGAGATCAATGGCTAGCTAAACCTTCTTAGAAGAAAGGTACTGTCCCATTCCAGTCAATTGCCGCTCCCTCCCATTTAGTCCTGATGGTCATCTCCACAGAGGGGAACCTCTTCTCAGGGTCTCCTTGACCATCTCTGCTTTTAGCCTCCCAGTGATGAGAATGTGTGTCTGAAACAAAGGATTAATAAAAAAAATGGATTATTTCTCCTCACCTACTTGCCCTCCACTGTAGTGACTTTCTGTTTCTGTTTTTCTGTGTGTGTTCTGCCTATCATTTTTGTCAAGGGCATTAACCATTGAACCATGTGCGCCATCTGGTTTCACTAGTTTGGTTCCCTTCTCGGTTAAGGAGTTAAGTCAGACAGTGTTGTGCAGGTCGAATAACCTATGGTGAGCATTGCAGTATTGACTTGGGTTGGTTGGCCATTGTAGAAGTAGAGGTGGAAGAGGTGCTCCATCTTCCAGTCAGACAGCAGAGATCGGTTTGGACTAAATAAAACGCTGTAGGTGCCATTGATGTTGCAAACCCAAACAGGCAGTTTGGGTGTCTTCAACATGCTTCCCACCTGAGGCAGAAGTAATTAGGTACAGAATTACTGGTTTTGCAGGATTTCGATGATGAACCTTTATGTACAGTATAATAAGCTCTTCATAGGACTTACAGCAGGCAGACTTGCATGTTCTGCTTGCTCTCGGCTCCAGTGTAGGTATCCCACATTGCTCCGAGTCAGAACTCCATGGAGAGGTTGGTCAAGTGCGTTGCCATGCTCATCACACAACAACTTCCCGTTGAAGACGTTAGGACTGGCACGGCCGGTCAACAACAGGTTTAAAAGAGCCTAATGAATGCAGATAGTTAGGTTTCAAGCACTAGCAATCATTAGCAGGTGTTGAATCACACTGAAACATTTTGCTACAACACTTCTGCCATTAGGATTAAGTCGAAATATTCTGTTTAAGCTAAAACCATAAGCATTTTTCCTGAAAATGACAAGACAACATAAATATCACATAAATATATCAAAAGCTGCATACAGCTTTTCGTAAAGAGATACAATTGGCTTACCTGGCGACAAACAAAGTTGCCCAAGCCAAATTGTAAGAGATGAGTCGTGCTGAAATCCAGGTCTTCTTGCAGTCTTGGAGAGTTAGAGGGGAAATTCTCAAGTAAACGTTCAATGGCATTTATGATAAGTCATTTCTCACAATTTTTATTACTTTCTATGTTGTTTTCATGAAGCTCTTCATTTACTGAACCTTTTTTACCACAGCATTGTTAAATTTTCAAATGTGATAGTCAGGTGTTATCAGAAATTTATTAATTTTCTATAACAGCACAGCTGACAGTATAGCTGGAGCATTATTCATTATTAATCTTATTTATAAACATTTTTACTAATTCGAAGCTTGAAATAGTATAACTGGCAGATTACAAAAAAAATTAACAAAATTAAGCATTTATTTCTAGAAAAAAGCTAAATTATCCAATCCATTATGCCAATAAAATATGAACATTTTAAAGTCTGAAACTAGTAAAAAATGAATATGAATATTTTTCTATGTTAAAGATATTTTCACTTGCTATGAAGGATGTATGTGTATTTTTGCAATGTAGGACATACTGTTCTTGGAAAATATTCAACTTCAGGGTAATAACAATTATTCTGCTTCATACTGGGCCATATCATACTAACCTGTTTTCGATTATTGTCTTATAACAGTAAGCCCATCATGTATTATTCCTTACATATTACACTAAAAGAGAGTAGAACTGAATAAAAAAGTATCTTTAAGTTAGTTGGATTTCAAACCTGTTTTTATATGTGATCTAATTTTCAAGAAACAATTATCCCTAATTGTTTGTTTGCTGCTATTTGTCATGTCACTCCTGGGGTTTTTTTTAGTGTATATCTAAGTGGGGGGTTCAGGCGTCACCTGAATTGATAAAAATTGCTAACTTACCTAGTAATCGACCTTGAGAAGATCAAGCTATACAGAAAGAGAATGACTCCATGGCTTCCCTCCTCATTGAACTTACAGGATAAGAATAGATATGCACTATATTTAATTAATATAGACAGCAAACAAATAAAATACTCATTAATTTACTTTGCAAAAATGTATACAAAATGTGTCCTTAAATACTCACACACTGAATATGTTCATATATAAATTTTGTCACGTCTTCTTTCTCTTTAAAGGTGAAAAGCTGCAACTATAAAACAAAGAGTGACCCAAACAAACTACTTAAACTCTCCCAGTATAATTTGGGTATAGTGTATATACTATACCCACTCAGAGGCCATTTGTGGTTTGAGAAAATGATACTGGACACTGCATGGTAAACAGTACCCGCTCTGTGAAGTTGTCCAGTTTGTAGTCCAGGTGGGGGGTGAAGCAGCGATCTGGCGTAACCAAGGAGACGGTGGCAGTACGTTCCTCACCAGCTGTCCATAAAATATCAGCCAAAGCAGCAGCCAAAGCCCTCTCCTGCTCTTTCTCCCCAACCTCCAACAGACTGAAGCACACAGCAAACAAGAACGACAGTTATGATTAATAATTTCTTTCACTGTATAATTTAGATCACACAACTGAGGACAGAACATGACTCTTTCCTCACCTCTCTGTTCCACAGCACTCTGAGCTCAATGGCTGTGAGAAAAGCAGGTATTTGATAATGTGGGCCTGGACTGCCATCTGAATGGCACGGGCTCCCCCCTGCAAAATGAAGGGTTCAGCGTGCTATAAATTGTCATATCAGGTATAGCAGGGGTTCTTAACTATAGTCCTGGGGACCTCTTGCCCTGCACAGTTTTCAGCGAATTGTTAAAGGAAATGTCCACCTTGAAATACAATAAAATATTTTTATATTGCAATATTTGTGATGTGTTTAGTAATTCTGGTGCTAATCAGTTACTTGGTGCTGTATTTTTGTTATGAAGTTACAGGGGTAATTGCTAGTTCAACAATATTAAACATAAGGGATAATAGTGTTCAACAGAAATCCAATAGAAGAAGTAGAACAGACAGCAAACACTGGACTTCCAGAATGCAATGCAGCTATACAACACAGTTACACTGTGTTACGGCAGAGATTCGGCAGAGCTACTATCTACTAGATGAAAGGCACAGTGGAGTTGATAGTGATATTAGCATAAAAGTAAAATCGTTGGAGCCTGATCTTTTTGAACAGAGTGAACAAATGAGGAGGTGAGAGAACTGGACAGACTAAAGTACTAAAGCACTGCTGCACTGCTCTCTTTAGGTAGAGATGAAGTGAGGGCTAATTCACGCTATCAGCAGGTAGTCAAATGGCAGTGTGAGTTATGTAGGAAGGTGTTAACCAAAATGAAAACAGACCAACATGTCGAAGAAAGAAGCTTAAACTAAAAAAAACCCTAGTCTAGGAAAAAGACAGAAAATCTCTCCATGGCATCTCATGCGCTTCAGAATAGTCATGAATAACATTTCAGCTGCCACTGATCCCTGACCAATTAATGTTATAATGCATTTGAAAACTGCTAGTCCTAAATAATCATAAAAGATCATCTTGTTTCATGTACATCATGGTTGACCTTTTTCCATGCAAATAGACACCTGAGCTGAAATATGCCACTGATCTTTAGATAAGTTATTCAGTAATGTTTTAAGCTTACTCACATCTAACAAGATGAACAAGATGAACAGTGATTAACAGGCACGAGAGTTAGAATGATTAATCTCAGAAGAGATGAGTTAATCTACTTCTCAAAACTGGAACACAGCCTTTCTTCACTTATGTGCAATATTTATACCACCAGCTGAGCAATGTGATTGATTATAGGACCATGGAAGTAGTCTGACATTCCATCTCAGTGAGATATATAATCTTCTGTCTATGCTTAAATGTACATATTGTATAAGGAGTCAAGACAATCTGAAAGCCCCAAATGACTAATGACTTACATAGATTCAACCATACATCCAAAACAACATTAAAGTGGTTGCAGCAATACAAAATCAGTGTTTTGCAATGACTGTCTCACATTTCAGATTTGAATCCTGTGGTCTGAATACAGGCTTGCGGAGGGCATCCACAGACACAAACCTAGGACTATAAACAAGCTTGAAAAGTAAATGTAAATGTCCAAGTGTCTCCAATCCTGTTAGACATTAAGAAAAGGACTCGATGCTGCTATTCTTTTCAGAGGAGGCTACATCAAATATTAATTGTAATAATTAAACAAACCATTTTGAAATCAGTGTCTTGGACAATAATAAAAATTTCATTAATTAAAAAACTGATTATGTTTGACAAAAATACAACTATATAACATCCCTTTACGTTCAAAATATCAACCATTACATGCATTGTTTGATTTATGTATTAATTTTGTTCATTTTTATGGAGTGTCAGTAAGTCTGGAGTTAAATTAAAAATTTTGAAGAAGATAACATTACCTGATGTGTCCTAATTTACATCACAAACACAGCCGATCAATAAAAATACAATATATATATATATATATATATATATATATATGTATATATATACAAATGCATTATATACTACTAAAAGAGGCCCTGCTAAAAAGTTCTAAAATGTTTCAAAACATTTTTTCTAGACAAAATTTGTGGACATGTAAAATAGAAAATTATAACTACTTCATATACCTATTGGTGGTCTTGGACTGCATTTAGTCTGGATCTTAAAACATTAGTAACAAAGCACAGATGTGGGTCTAATTTGAAATTGCTTGTGCATTTGTAAGCACTGAGTTGCAACTGGTTAGAACTTGCCCACCACCATGGCTTGAGACATGAATACAAGATCACAATGCTTTATTAAACATCTATTTGATAGAGACATTGTATTAAAGTACTCACTCTTTCTGCCTCCAAAGCATAGGACAGGTTTGAATATGGCTCCCGGAACTTAAAGAAGGATTTCTTCCACTCATAATTGAAGATGTGGAATGTGTTTCCAAACAAAATCTTCCTCAGACTCTGTATGAGAAACAAGATCAGACAGGCCTCATACATAACAGCATCAGTAATGATCAAACGTAGCACAGTTGTTAACGTGTTGTGAAGCACAGCAACGTCTGTGCTGTTGAGTTGGAATTCAAAGCTAATACAGTAATTGTAACTGAGTGTACTACAAAATCCTCACTGATACACTCTCCCTCTATGGAAGTACATTAATAAATCATTCAAAGTGTATTGCTGTAAGACACGGACACAGGGAGGCCCACTGGGATTAAGTAACAGACTAGTTTTTTGTAACTCACCATGGCAAGTTCAGGTGAAACTGGGTGTCCACCCAGACTGGGAGAGACGACTAGTGCACGAGGGATGGAGTAGGGCACCATCAGCGGGTTGGCATTGCTGTGGAATGAATGGGATGAAGGAGACCGTGAAACATCCTCGGTTTCTTCCTCAGCTTTAAGCCTCTCAAGAGGTCTCTACAGGAGTCAGAGAGGAAGAAAGAAATAGAGTTAAGAATGCGAAAACATGTCCACAACTCTGCTCCATGAAGATGGGTAACTGCAACTGCGTAAAAAGAACCAATGGCTTAAAATTGGAATATGATATCCAGCATCACAGGGAATTCTGTTTTGTTCTCTCTCATGCGCTCTCTCACAGGCTCCTTCTCTCATATCATCTCAAATAGTTTATAACTTCCACACAGATGTTGCATAATGGCATAAGATCCAAAAACAAATCCAGACACATATAAAGCATCAGTTCCTTGCTATGAGCAAACATTTCCTTTATCGACAGCAGATCACTCACATCCTGGTTTCTCTTCACCTCCTCTTGAAGCAGTTCAATGTATCCAAGCCTGGAGGGCTGCAGAGTGCTAATGCTCTGGAACAGCTGCTTATAATCTTCCATTACAGGGGCTACATGCATCTGGCAATTGTGCCAAAATTCACTTTCACACATAGTTCCATGAACCGGTCTGATGCTTATGAGGAAAACAGAAGAAAAAGCAGCTGACAAGCCAAAGCATTCATGTCTAGACCTCCTTCAGTGGCCCAGGTTTTTCAGGGGATATCAGGTTGGGGAGAGCAGAACTCACTCACACACACATGCACTTGCGCACACACATAAACACACAGCATCCCTCTGGTCAGACACGAATGATATGCAGTTACCTGAGAGCCCAGGTCTCGGGTTATCATGTTGTCCCACATAAAACTCAAATACACACTGACACCAGGGCAAAAATGTGCTTCACACTTGATTAGCTGTCATCTAATAAAGGCAAATAAAAATTATAGACTTACTTTTTCAAAACAGTCTTGTAGTTCCAACCTGCAAGACAATATATGAAACTAAATATGTGACACTTTATTAGGTACACCTAGATTACACTTACATTCATTGCTCCTTTTATCAGGTATACTTAACATACGGGTATACAATTATATTATTACTAACTGTAGTCCATATATTGCAGTATATAATTTCTCAGTCCTATTCCACCTCATCTGTTAATGAACAGATACCACAATAGGACCACCGCTGACCAGATATTTTTATGGAAGCCCATTCTGATGATATGAGTGGCACTGACATGTGTGGCACTGTTACAGGCATATCATGCACAGAAGGGCTGCTGGGTTTTTAAATGTCAGTGTCACTCCTGGGCTGAGAAAGTTCCACCACCCAGTAATACAGCTAATGATCCTATTAAGGTCCAATCCATTGTAGGAAGGAACAGAGGACAGTTGATAAATTAGCATAGATGACCTACAGTCAGTAATTGTATACAAAGTACGGCTGAATGGTAGGTTTACTTAATAAAATAGTCAAAGAATGTATGTGTAAGGTAGCTGTACCTAATAAACTGGCAGCTCAGCGTATTTAGAAAAATGCCACAACAGATTTCTCACCCCCGAGCATCAAATATTTCTCTCCATTTGTCCAGCTCTGCTATCTGACTCAGAATGTCATCCAGGTCTGTGTTCTTGTCACTGGCCTTCTCAAGCCCGTTTTCCATCTGCAGATGACAGACATACCGCACATGCATTCAGCTTCACCTGCTATACTGTTGCGAGCGCAGGAAGCTCCATGAATGTTTCAGTGAGGCCATTGTTGCTGGAGGAAGCCTGAGCTTTTTTCTCCCAGAGGAAGATAGGTTTAAAGGAAACTGCATCAGTATACCTGTTACACAATCATGACTGTTTACTAAGGTACACTACAGCTGTAGTGTACATAATATATACAATTGGAGATTATAAGGCCTACTGGAATCAGTTCAATTCAATATGTATTTGTATAGCACTTTTAACAATAGACATTGCCACAAAGTAGCTTTGCAGAAATCCAGATGTAGATGTAGGCCCTTAATGAGCAAGTCAGAGGCAAGAGTGGCAAGGAACTTCCTGAGACAATATGAGCAAGGAACATTTAGAGGAATCTGACTTAACAGGGAACTCATCCTCTTCTGGGTGATACTGTAGGAGATAGTGGGATTATAAATCATTACTCTTTTACAACTGTATACTGTAAAGTCAAACAGTACAAACAGGTGTGTCGAAAGGATGTTCAGTATAAATGGCATAGTCTTTATGATTATAACAGCAGTTCTTATGTACAAGTCTACAGTATCAATGTGAGATTGAGCAGCTGAATAAATCAGGGGTGTCCAATTTTATCCACAAAGGGAAAGTGTCGCTTCAGGTTTTCATTTCAATCAGGCAGGAGCCACACTGATTCCACCTGTGTCATCAGTTGACCTTTGCTTTCAGTAGACTCAGGTGCGGCTTCTGCTTGGTTGGAACGAAAATCTGCACCCACACCGACCTTTTCCAGATAATTGGACACCCCTCGAATAAACGGTATCCACAGAAATCTTTATAGTATCTATATGAGACTTTTCGGAACAGCAGAAGTGGCAAGTGTCAAAAATCTCAAAACAGAAGTAAAGTATCAAGATGTCATAGAGCATCAGGATGAATCACACACCATAAATAGCCAGACTGCATTCACTGAACTGACTTAGGATACTGGGACTTTTAAAGTACTTTTTCACCCAAATTACCCTTGCAGTTACATTTGCCTTGACACTTTTGCAGAACCAGATTTTCAGGAGTAGCAGAACAACTAGTGATGTGTCGGCTCTTACTCTGAACTGAGTGAAATGAACCGACTCACTGAAAAGAGCCGTAATTCCCATCACTAGGAACAACGCAGCGCCGCGATGACGTCATCTTCCGGTTCCACCGATCTGAAAGGTCTGGGAGTCGATTCCTAAACGAGTTAATTCCCCGGTTCCAGTCTTGGGCACTCGAGAGTCGATTCCAAAGCTTTGGGATTGATTCCACACAGTGATTCGAGACAAGGTGAGCAAGTATACACTCCCGACAGTTCTCACTAAGGCCTGTCTCCACACCACAGACATCATTAGTTTGATAGTGTTTCATTTTGGAGAGAGAAGAAAATAGTTAAAACACCGTGTGTTAAAGGTTTTCCTCTCCGAAGAGTTCACAGTTTTCACCACAGGTAATTAGCATTAGCCTTTGGTTATTTCTAAAGACTCGTTCTTGAGATGGCAGGAAACGACAAATGCTAAATACCTTTTTAATAACATAAATGCGTGTGCTACGGTTAGTTTTATTTGTAGAGTGGTGAGGCAGTAGAGCAGCTCAAAGGCGCCATCTTGTGGTCCCATCGACTGTTCCTGGGATCCTCGAGTTCACTCTCTGTTCATACAGTTAAAATGATGATTATGCTAAAATAATGTGACTAAGGACCTTTTTTCTAATCTTTAAACCTTTGATTCAAAATAAGCCACGCAAAAATACAATTAGGACAATTAGGTTTTGGGGTGAAAATGTATAAGTTATAAAATATCAGCCCTGCTGAAAAGAAAAAAAAAAGAAAGAAACCCACACAGAATTTGTAATGGTATTCATGGTTATAATGGGAATTGTATTGGTTTTAATGGAAACTGTAATGGTCCCTGTGGGTCTCTACTGGTAATTTGTTGCCGTCTATTGGTGGCATGTTATCTAGTGGATACCATTAAGGACCAGTAATGGTAATGGTTTTAATGGTTAGCTAATGGTTTGTAATGGTATTTGTAGTGGAAACCATTAGAATTTCTGTGATGATTTCTATTGTTTTTGTTTGTTTGTTTGTTTTCCACCAGGGAATACACTGCAGTCTGTGTATAGTCATTTCTCCTTTAGATTTATATGAGACATTCAGGATATTAATTTTATTATAACATCATTCTTGATGATGTACAGCATTAACATTACTTGTTGTTGTTGTTGTTACTGTTACCTTGTGATAGGAATGAAAAACATAACACATGAAAAACAAAAGCTGAATATATTTTCTCTAGGGCATATTTATATAGATACCCACAAAACTAGAGTTCAATTATGTGCTATATATAAACATATGCCTTTTCAAATTGAAAAAGAAATATAATTATAATGATATGGCATGATATAGTTTAAGTGACACAAATCTTAATTTTGTATATTTAGCCATTATGATTGTGATCCTTTGATGCACTAAGTATGTTTCTCAATGTTTATTGGTGAGTACTGTATAAGTTATCTTTACTTTTTTGCATCTCCTACACATGCATTATCATAGAGCTAAGAAAAAAAACAAAAAAAAACACTTTGAAATCCTACCTTGTTCTTCCCTCCATGTTTAGTGAGAGGCTGATGTTGTAGTTTTTTGAGATGACTTTTTGAAAACATACCTCACCTAAAGTTCTAACCTGTTAGAAACCACAAACAAAACCCCCTTTTTATCTGTTTCAGACAAACTGAGGTAAGTGGTAGTGCACGCAACTTCATACGGCATCCCATTCCTTTCTTCTGATAGTGGGTGGAGAGCTTCATTTTCATTTCACAGTAGTGCAGATTTTCCATTATCTAATCTTTTATTGATGTGAACTGATGTGAACAGTGTATACACTGTTGTCATTTGGTTGTGAATTATATCTCTCAATCTCAAATGTAAATTGCATTTACATACATGAGATACGTTTCATATCTGGCAAGACTCGCATTACAGTCTTGTCAGTGAATTTGTTAAGAAATGATATAACATTTTTTATGGACAGTTCAATATTATTAGTGGTGCATGTAAACATAAATTGTTCAGTTTAAAACCAGTTGGGTGTTTGTTTTTCTGTAGAGATTGATATAGTGCAGTAATCTGACACATGAACAAAAAGAAATGTCCATAAGAGGATGCTAGAGAGCTCCCTGTATACACTTCTTTGTTTTCGCTTTCTTTATTTTCAGTAGACCTGAAGCTGTAGGGGAGCTACTGAAGAGCCATTGGAGGCAAATGAATGCATTTTATCTATTCATTTTTAAAAGATTAGAAGATTGGAAATGCCACTTAGATAACTAAATAATTTAGCTTTGCACACAAACTTGTATCACAGGTTTAGATGGTGTTTAAACTCTGAAAAATCATTATATACAGAGTAAGTGACATTTTATTTAAAGTGTAAATCAATGTAGTCAAGAGAAAGAAAACACCAGCTAAAACTGGAAGGTTACATTTACATAAACTGGTACCAAGCAGAGGGTAAAAAATGTTTGTCCGTGTACATAATATGCATTCCATAAAACACTAGCTAAACCAGACACTGAATTAGGTAGTATCTCAGTAACAACAATTCATTTGTTTGAAATTTTAACAAACATCCTTCTTCAAAACTCCAGTGAGTAAGTGATGCAGCTGGCATGCCACATATCTGCAAGTGTGCAGATAACAGACTCATTAAATTGCAGCCTGTATGCAGTTTCTGATGTACCCTATACATGTGGTTCCTCTCACAACCAGAGCATTGTCAATGTTTCAGATGTTTCATCAGGGCTTTAATCATTGCTATTATACCATACAGTTTGGACATTCTATCCTATTTGTAATGACATCAAATTAGATTAATCAGTTGAATTTTTGAAGTTCATTTTGACTATTAACATTCACAACTCCTTTTGCATTCTTCATGATAACCAAAATTCATATGAATAAAATTAATTCTGCCTTTTATTATCAAACAAGTCTCTCTGCACGGGGTTAGAGTAAACATTCTTTCTTATAATTGAATGCTATTCATTAGTTAGGATCGTTGGCACATCTAAGAAGGGGTATACACACTTATTATTTACAAATAAAAAAGCATTACCCAATAAATTAACCATTGTGTAGTGTAATGTTACTTAGAATCTGAAAGATGCATGTACTATGGAAAAATAAATAGTTTCCATGCTCACAAAACAAAGCTGAGATGACCCATTTCTGCATTTCAACAGGTATTTAAAATCCTGAGCCTTAATTGAGATGGCAGTTAACAGAATGCATAATCAGGAGATCGGCTGAAAGACTGGGTCCCTCCACTAGCCTCCCCACAATGAGATAAGGTTCATCTCTCACACACAGCCAGGACCATTTCCAAGTCTGCTCCTCATCTGAAAGTGAAAAGATGCAACTAAAGAGGCTCGGATGTGGCATCTATTCAGCTGTAAACAAATCAGAACAACAGATGGTGCAAGATGCGGGACTCCAATTGAGGAGCACTAATAGCCGTGGTAGGATGTCACATCCAGGGGGTGGTTACTGGACAATAGGGCTGGTCAGTACATGAGATCTGCTGCACCCGTATTGGCATCTGACTCTTTGGCCTCCTGGAAGGGAAACTGGATGCCCGCTAGGCGGATCAGAAGGATGTTAAGGCCATGCACAAGGAAAACTATGAATATGAGCCAGAAAGTGCGGTCGAATGCCTCACTGTGTGTCTTGTAGACAAAAGTGCCCTCTTTGTAGTTAGCAATCTTCTCAGATAGGTGATGCAGTTTGACCTCTGATGCATAGAGGATCAGGATGAGACAGCTGCACAGACCTGCACAAAGGGACAACCTTTGTGGTTAATGGAAATTTACAGATTTTACGAATCTTAACATGTGCTTTAATTGTGCTTTTGATTATATACAGTATATTAGATGTAATATAACGTCATTCTTGTACTCTGTACCATATCTGTCCTAATTTGCCATCCAAACAGTCAAACAGTTACTTCTTAATGGGAACAGGTGGCAGGTCAAACAGGTCACTGTAATGCTACTGTCCATCAGCATATGATTCACAGAGACATCTGACACTAGAGGTGGGTTAGCCAGTTGGACAGAGTGCATATTTCCATGCTTTTATTTATTTATTATGCAAGCCAATCCCAAGCGTCTCTAAAAGGTACACAAAACAAGTTCTGGGGTATGGAAAAATAAATTATAGTGGCTCAGATTCACATTGATGAATTTCAAAAGAGACCTTTCAGTGAAGTATCTGTGTGTGTGATTATGTCTTTGTGCAGGCAGGGGTTGAGGGACACAATACAATAACCACTAAATCAAGGCATTTAGATAACAAAACTTATTTGTGTCTCTCTGTGTGTGTGTGTGTGTGTGTGTGTGCGCGTGCGTGCATGCAGGCTCACAGCTGATCAGGTTCCACAGGTAAAGGCCTAAAGGTCCATGTAGTGTCTCATATGGATTTCCAAAGGCATTGTACATGAAGAAGGCAGAACACACAGATGAGAAGAGGATGAGCACTGCACAGAAGATGATGACACTCACATGCAGACTAGCTGGGATCACATCCACCAGGTCAGGAAAAACTATACAGAGCAAGAACAGCATAATATTATATTCACAAATCAAAATATAACCTAATGTAAATAACAGTTAACATACCCTTCTCTTTCCCTAAGCACATTTCCTGTAGTGGAGTCAGAAAAGAAAGACCGTATTTTCAGGAGATTTAATGGAAGTTAAGTAATTCATTAAATAGTATTCTACTTCATATTGTATTTCATGTGAACAATTATTTCAGGATATTTGATAGAAGCTTATGAATGATATATTGTAGGCCTAGGCTACTTATTCTGGGTAAAGAGTGAGACTCAAAAATACTATATATGTTATATGTGTATGTATGTTATCTATATATAGATCTATATATCAATATATATAATAAATGTTTGGATACAAGTATCTGACTAAATGTGAGAAATACTGTATTTTAGTATGCTCTCAAAAAAAAAAGGATCCATTAGGGAACCAAGTACATTTGCAGCACGATTCTTGGAGGCACTTTTAAGGGTTCAGACAAAAGAAAGCCCTAAAGGATCCTACAGGAACCTTTAGAGGGGATTTTTACAGATTAAATTTCTACCTGGGCTGAACGTTCCAAAAATACATTAATACTGACACAAGCCACTAGAGTTAAATCAATAAGTCAATGCAATACTGGTCACTGAAGCAGGGCACTGGTCATGCGAAACCTCTCAAATTTGGGCTTGTTGAGAAACCAATCGATACAAAAATGAAATGGATTCACTTTATTTATTTTAAATGGAATCTGTGTGTGTCCACACATTAACATGGGACATCCGCCAAAAGTAGGGTTGCCACTCAGTGTGATCAAATTTCTGGATGGAATTTTTTTGTGAACTATTGACAGAAACTTTTTTGTTTGGATGTTTTTTTTTTTTTTTTTTTTTTTTTTTTTTTTTTTAAAATAAAAGCCTATAATGTTACGTTAGATATTACAATGCATTTTCATTTGCAATCACAGATTCAGGGTCCCCATTTGATCCTGAGCTTTGGGTTACTGTCCGTGTGGAGTTTTACATGTTCTCCTCGTGTCTGTGTGGGTTTACGGTGGGTTCTCCCTTTTCTTCGTGGATTGCCCTAGGTAAATTGCCTTAGGAGTGACTGAGTGTTTGAAAATTTTTTGCTCTGTGGACTGGCATCCCATCCGGGGTGTATTCCCACCTCACACCCAGTGTTCCCAGGATAGGCTCCAGAACAAGGATTAAGCAGTTACTGAAGATGAATGGATGAATTTGCAATTGTGTTGGACTTTAATAGCTGGAGAATTTAATAGCAGGCTGTTATTAGTTGTGTATTTAGCACAGAAGATCACATTTAACTCTCCTGTATTTGCATGATTTCAATTAGTATATTTAGATTATGATTGACAGGGAATGTGGATGAGGTTTTGGTGCAGCCTCTGTGGTGTGTTCCTCACTGCTGTCTTCAAAGTGAGTTAATGGAAGGAGTAATTTTATGGCTTTAGTATTAAATTCTCACAAACTCTCACACACACACACACACACACACAGCGATCATATTAAATACTACTGGAAGTCGCATCTCAAGCCACGTGTTTAAAAAAAAATCAAAAAAAAAATCCTGGAGGCTTGGAAAAAGTCCCAAAAGTCAAAAGTACCCAGGTCTAAGAGGGAGAGAGAGAATAAAAATTTCCATATGACCTATGCTACTTTTAATTTCGTTATTATAGGTGTACTGTAACCTAGGGTTTTCATTTCATACAAACCTGCGGGTTGACATTATGGTCTCTAAAGGCGAAAGACTGACACAGCTGCTTGGGTTACTCACAAGAGAAGGAGAAAGGTCTTCCCCCCAGTCCACACTGCTTCAGCCTCTGTCCATGAAAGAGGCCGTAGTTTAAGCTCCCGATGAATTTGTCCAGCTCAGATCCAGTCGCATTAACCAGCTGAGCGCCTGTTTGGCACAGCACAGTCGCCTTCACCCAGTTCCTTCCTCCCATAGCCGCAGCCACGATCAGCACACAGGCTAGACTCAGCACAGCAGCCAGACAGAACAGCACTTTCTTCTGCCTGCTAGGCATCATGCGCGGAAACACACACACACACACACACACTCACACACACACCTTAAACGCACGACATCCTGGAGTCCTGCGCATTAAAGTAAGCACTACAAACAACAACTTCCCTATATTGTAAATAAATAAATACATAACTGGCTACATGTTTCCTGTGGATAAGTGTTTAGAGATGTAGCGAGGTGTGTAAAATGTCGGCTCGGGGTTGAGTTACACTGATCGGGTTCTCCGTGTCTCCAGGTTACCGGGTTGAGTTTGTGCCAGAGGCGCGCGCTGAGCTGCTCGTTTGCTCTGACCTTCACTTTAATTGGTTACTGGATGAAGACAGTGCAGCTCTGTGTGGAAGTCATTTCGCATCTGTTGGCCTGTGGGAACCATAAATGTCACGTTTATGGTTTTACAGCGCGAATTATAGACCATGCATTTAAACCAAGATAAAAGAGGCATACACCACGTAGACCTACAGCTGTTTAAGCCTTAGTGCATTAATATTGAAGATAATAAAATATGATCATGGGCTGGGCCACTGCAATTTTAACAGTCTCATACCGTTTTGTCTTAGAAACTGAATAGGTTCAATTCACTTAACTTTTCTTGGCAATTTTTCATAACCAAATGTGCTGTATATTTGTATTGTTTCTAGAGGACAAACATTAAATTTTCATCTGAGATATTTAAAATTACAAAATACAAAAGATAATCAGTTAAATAAATTTGTAATCAGTTTTTATCCATTGTCAATTTGAAGTTGACAGAGAACAGTTTTCAGACTGTGCAGCAAAAGGCAGATGTGTTTGTCATAAGTTGATGTTATTTTGCAGCTTTTGTCTACAATAGCCCATTTCCCAATGAATAATCATGTTAGGCTATACCGAAACATTTTAAATGTGCATTGAATAATAAATTGCTATTGATACTGATATTTTGATATTTTGGTTCTAAAAATACCAGAGGCTAATGCACAATCCCAATTCGCTGAGCACACCCAACCCTCTTCCCCTGGTAAACTGGTTTAATAACATGAAACACAGACCTGTGCAGTATTTTGCATGCCCTGTGTTTACATATTTGAAAATGATATGCTCTTATAGCCTAGGGCTGGGCATAATGATGATACCATATTAATATTGTTATAAATTAGATCACAATACACTTTTCTGAGATATCATTTTTATTAAAAAAAAAAAAAAAAAAAAAAAAGATTAAATTTTAATGTTGATTTTTTTTTTTATTTACAAGCTGACTGAAAGAAGACAATTTGAGGTTGAAATTTTGTAATTAATTTTTAAAATTGTAAAATGTTAACATTTGTACAGATTCTTCTTTCTTTCTTTTTTAAACTAGTTTATGTTTAAATAAACCCAAAAGAACAGATGGGCTTGTGCGTTCATGTCTTTCAGTTTACATCAGCTAACTTCTCGTCTCTCTGATGGCAAAAGATTTGCTCAGTCTTGTATTTATAGATAATTTGCATACAGAGAGGTTGGAACAGGATCACGAGTAGACATGAATAGAATGAATAAATATTTTCAGTACATAAAACCACACTAACGATTTCATGCAAGTATTTTTGCATTTTCCCGCTGACATTTAGAAAAAGAAACTGAAAAAAGGAAGTGTTCTTTCATGATCATTTCAAACTACAAAGCTGTTGATTCATAACATTTACATGCAAAATAAACATAAGGGCTGGTGAAAGCAGTTGATAAAAAGGGCATCCGTGTTGTGTTGTCAGGGTTATAAAGTGGTCGGAATGAAAGCACTATGTTTGTGCTGATCAATAAATTGCTAACTTCATTAGATGGTCAGTACAAGACTTTTATTAGTTAAAATAACATCTTCAATCGGAGATGAACGAAAGTGCTCGCCCACATCAGACTACCACAAAATAATCAGAATGCATCAGTCTGTTTAAGACAAATCTTTTGGTCTTATGTTTCAATTGGTCCAAACACAATACTAATGTTTTTATTTCATTAGCATTATTATAAAGTTAACAGAAATGATTTAATTTTACAAGGCTTGTTACTGACAGTGACTTACTATAACTTTTTTTTAACTTTCTGAATATCATTCCCTACCTAATGTGTAAACATGAAAAAGACTCCAGCATATGAAATGGGAAAACCCATGTTATAGTTAAAATAACCCTTTTTGACCAACTGAGCATGTCTAGACACGGAGTGATGAGAAATAACCAGTAGGTGTTAACATTTGTCAACCATCTAAGGTATGAGTCAAGATATGATTCAGAGACAGGTCTCTGAATCGGTCACTGTCTCTTTTCTCTCTTCTGTGGTACTTTTTACTGGAAAATATTAGATGATTAACTATAAACATGAAGAGAAGAAAAGACAGCTAAGATAAATATACAAGATTTACAAATCAGGTGCAGTTTTTAAATGTAAAAGTGAAAACATAATAAATGTCAGAGAAACCAGTGTGAGGTACTCTTGAGTCATATCAGGGTTTTTCCCTTTGTGATCTATTCAGTGCTTATATTTTATAAAACTTTTGGTAATTGGTTAAAAAACATTAGCCAGCCTAAACAGTAAATATTTACTGAGTATCACTTGGTCTCATGAGAAGCTGAATACTAATGGGGTAAACCCCACCAACAGTTATGTTAACAGTTATGAAAAAGCTTTCAGTGTTTGACAAAGGTTATTCCAAATACAAATAATCAGCAAAACAGGAATTGCATAATGTTTCTTACATAAAGGCACAACACTTTGATGGTCTGTCTGCACATTGGCTAAATTCCTGCAGTTTGCTGGCATTTAGAAAACTATAAAGAATTTTCTACCTGACATTAAACTGTTAAACATCCTCTAATGTCTAAATACAGTAAAATAATGACTGTTATTTCCTCCACTTGAAATCTCAGGATTATTTAATTCTATATAATATGAGCAACTAATTCCATTTGTGCAAATTAAAATGCAAATCCTGTATATGTTTTGATATATTAACAGAAATGTTAATATGTAGAGTTAGTGAACAGGATGTGTTCATAGTGCAAAGCTAGGGGGTTCAAGATTTTTCTCTGTTTGAGATTTTTCAGAAAAGAAAAAACAATCCTGATTCATTTTTGGTCTTAAATACTTTGTAGGCAGCTTAGCTTTAAATTGTACCTCATATAGTTTTAATATTATGTTAATAATTTACATACTTAGTTACTCATCTGGTAGAGATTTGTGACTAATATTTCCCTTGTTGGTTATACAGTACTGTGCAAAAGTCTTAGGCACCCTACTGTTTTTTTAGTACAAACTATGTTATAGATTTGTATTTTATGACTTCTACATTATTGATTCAGTACAAAAACATTTTAGATGCAAACATTTGTTTTCCAGCACGAAATTAAATGTTACAGCAACATATTACCTAAGAGACCACTTTTCGGACAAAAAAACACGATGAAGGCTGCTGGCTTTTGCTACAAAAATAAGAAGCAAGTGTGACAGTCAAAGTCTCCAGAAGAACTGTGGCTGCTTCTGCAAGATGCTCAGTAAAACCTACAGCTAATTTCCTTATAGAACTGCACACATTATTCCTGAGACTACTATTTTTTTTTAAAGTGAAGGATCGTCACACCAAATATTGACTTTGTTTCATTTATTACTGTTTACTGCTCTTTATAGTATTTTGCTAATGTAGAAACATTTAATTTCATTATTTTTGGAGGCATCTTTGCTCTGCAGCATTTGTTTGCATGTGCCTAAGACTTTTGCACAGTACTGTGTATCTGGAATGTCTATATTGAAATGGTTTGGTTTTATAGACCCTGACACCCTGAGTGCCTAGTACAATGTTAGGAGATGGCATCCTGTTTCGCACTCTGTTTTTTAATTATTTTGTCTGACACCTATTCTGCCTGCTTATGAAACTGGCTGCAGTTGTAACTTTTGATCTGGGTCAGATTCTGGGTTTCTGTCTACGTTTCTCTTTTTAGTAAAAACCTGTGTGATCTGATGTCTGAATGAGGGGCAGAAAAAAAAGTAGAGTACTGGGTCAAAGCACAGGTTTAGGATGGCCAGAAGCAAAGTCGACTCTTTGGCTAAGAATAAGTGCTTCCTAACGCCGCAGTCAGTGATTATCTCATTCTGTGTAAATGTATAAGGCATTCGAACAGCATGATATGGCACAAAGCACACGACATAAGCCACTGTCACCATTGCGATATTGAGAGTGGCATGGTGCGCACTGGCCTGCTCCTCAGGGTCTCCTCCACGTTTGCCCCAAAACTGTTTCAGCACCAGGCCGTTGGACATGAGCACAGCCACAGAGGCATTCATGAAAATTGCCATGCCCAGAAAAACAGAGAGTGTATGCCAGTGCTTGCCAACATCCTGCTTAATATCTTTACATGTTATTAAAGTGCTGTTAGAAATCTTGTCCTTGATTGGGATGGCCATGTTGGGGACATTGATGAAGAGCACCAGAAGCCAGACTACAGCTGACATCACCAGGGCAAAGCCCACCTCCTGTAGACGGAACAGCTTGGAGCTCTGGGTGATCTGGAAGTAACGTTGTACACTGACAAAAGCCAGAAATATGATAGAGGCATACATGTTGATGTAGATGAGTGGTGAACTGACTTGACAGTGGAAAATTGTTAGTCTCTGGGATTCCACACCAAAGTCTTTAGCGATCTTGACTGGCAGTGCCAATGTCAGCAAGAAGTCAGAGGTCAGAAGGTTGATCAGGTAGACATTCATGCATTTCTTGGAGTTTCTACTGTGTATAAATGCCCAGAGTGCCACCAGGCTGCCAGCCATGCCGATCAGGAAGATGATGATGTAGAATGTGGCAAATGGCACCATCTTGTCGTTTACCACACAAGTCTCGCCCTCTGTAATGGGACCTGCTGTAGACTCCATTTTTGGAAAAAGGTGGTGTAGAAGTAACTTAGAGTGTATCACAATTTATCCAGTGTGTTGGATGAGTTGATGTCATTACAAGGGACCTTGATAAGGTGTTGAACGGAGTCTTTCTTTGTTGTAAGCTTGTTGGACCCCTAGAAGTAGTCAGACAACTGAATCTGAGCAAACGTGATCCAGACTTAAGGAAGGAAGTGGTGAAAAACTGTCTTGCAGCTTGATGGAAGCCTGCAGAGACAAAGATTTCACACATTTAATACCACTGCAAATGTTATTTTTCAATATTGTGCTGAAAAGATTAATCTAAAGAAGGGTGCAGATTAAAGGAAAAAACAGTGCCTTTGTTATGCTGTAGGAGGCATTTTGCCAGTATGGGTTGGGTTTACCTGTCCCCTTAGAGGGAAGAGTCACTGAAAATCAGTACAGAGTTATTCTGAATGATCAGCTTCATGCTACAATGAAACATTTCTATCCAGATGAGTCTATCCAGATGGTCTCTTTCAGGATGATAATGTGCCCATCTACAGGACATGAGGGCTCACTGAGTGGTTTGATGAATATGAAAATGATCAAATCATATCCTAAATCTATACACTATGGCCTTCACAGTCACCAGATCCTAACCCAACTGAACACCTACAGGAGATGTTGGATCAGCATGAAGCACCATCATCAAAACTCCAACTGAGGGAATATCTTTTAGAAGAATGGTGTTTATATCTTTAGTACAGTTCCAGAGACTTGATAAGTGTCAAGTGTTTTCTAAGACACTGTTTTTTCTTTGTTACTCATCTGTAGCTAGAATTCAGTAAATCCAACTGAACATTGAGTGATTTTCTTTACAATTTTCTTATTTCCTTCTCACTTCAAGACTCTCTTGGAATGGTATCTAGCCATCAGATATTGCCCCAGAATTTTATATGAAAATGGATCCTTGCGTTTCTGTAAATTTACGCTAGTCAGTGGTTTGCATTTTGTTGTAAACCATTTTCTTTATGATGATTTTTGGCACAATGCCAACATTGTGGATATAGTGTATCTGACCTGATTAACTTGCTTTTTATATTTACATTTATGGCTTTTGTCAGATTCCCTTATCCAGAGCAACTTACAGAATTATGTTTTTAACAACATACCAAACCATTCATTTTTATGCACATACTATTTTGGCTATGTCTGGTTGATTAAATTAATTTTAGTCAATTGTTTCATTTCAAATACAATCAACTAGAATACCGAGTCAAAACAGTAACTTTTTAATTGCATTTTTAAATGTATACTCTAGCCATTTGTAGTATTAAATGCAGGAAGATTGGGTAAATACAAAAAAGGAGAAGTAGGAAGTAAAGAAGGTTTAAATCCTATATACAGTTCTATACAAAGAAATCCCATAATAGTAGAAAAATTTGCATATTTGTATTAAGTCAGTGTAGTTGACAAGAAGTAACAGTATTATTCACAGAGAGATACAGTATACTGTGTAATTTATGTATCCCCCAACATTTAATTACTCATATTTGGCATACATATATATACACATATATGCTTACATTCAAGATCTGGCTTAAAAAAGTGATAGACACAGAAAATTGTTTAGCCAACCAGAGTAATTAAGGCACATAAACACAAGCAACCACAAAGTAAAATACTCTCTGTAATAAGAATTTTAAAGATCACAGTTTGGTTCCTACTGCAAGTTATGAACAAAAGATACTGTACAAAAACAATTAGCTAATACAGTGTCATGTGGTATCCCCAGTTCCACTTTTACCTCCACATCGGTGGTAATTTTAATAAAGTCGTTTATATGATCATTGTACATTTACAATTACATTTGACCACTGTTTGACAGAATTTTTTTTAAATGTTATGTTTTTTAAATGTAAAACACACATAAATGCCTATATGACAAAATTATGAAGTCCAAGTAGGATTCTGTTCATTTGAGACACTCTTATTTTAGTCTAACTTTAAAACAACCTGGGTATAGTCCTAGTTTTTAAAAAGTGAAGTAATACTTGCATCAAATTGAAAGACCTCAAGTAGGAAAACACACTGTAGAAAGAGACTCACCACATGTTCAGCTGCTCTTCGTCTCTGGCAGCATGTTGTCTCTGCTAACAACCACTTCCTTTATAATTTCTTCAGTAATTCTACTGCCTACTATGGTGTGGCCTCATTTCTTTGAATCTAACACCAATTACGTTCTACGACGCAAAAGAGGGCGTTAGCCAAACTGTGTGGTGAAGTGACGTCTCGGAAACCCAAACTTTCCAATTCTCTGAAGAAAAACCACAACATACTCGTCACAAGTTTAAGCACACGAACTCGACATGTAGTCTTCGTGCCACAGGGCGTCATGAACAAAAGCAAATCATTGTGTCACTCTGTTCTTTATGTAAGTGAGGTTAAAAGCTTGGTCCGTTTGGCAGAAGCCCAAACTGCTCAGGAGATGAAGCTTTGATAAAACTGAAATTGGGGAAGTTGTGTCAGATCCGCCTGGGGAAAGCACCACAGCTATTGGCTTGTTTCCACTATGACTCTGAATCTTACAGTACATTAATAGAATTATTCATTTCTTGTGCAGTAAAGTGACTGTAAGCAAGTAAGTCATTTTTAAATTTTTTTTATTTTTTTACATTTTTTACATTTCATGAGTCAGTTTTCTAAAAAGTTCTAAACAGGAAACGGAGCAACATTAATTGCATAAATACTGTATATTATACATTCACATTTTTAATATGACAATAAATAAACATAATGATCATGGTTTATATGCAATCGGGTTCATAAGTATTTGGACAATGACACAATTTTCATAATTTTGCCTCCTCATAATTTACACCGCCACAATGGATTTGAAATGAAGCAATCAAGATGTGACTGAAGTGTAGACATGCAGCTTTAATCCAGGTTTAACTAAAATTTTTTTTTTAACTATTTAACAGCTACTAAATGCCAATTAAACACTAGGAATCAACTCCAAACCTTTTATTTCCTTAAGTTGTCATGAAATAATGAGGAACCAGGCCACACCTCACCATGAAACTGATTATCAGGTAATTGTCCAATTAAATTTGAGCCTGTGAAAATGGAAGACTGTAAAAAAAATGGCTGTAATTCCTGAATAGTTAATACAATATGTATTATGTGTTAATACAATAAAACCCCTTGAATTAAAGCTGAAAGTATACACTTCAATCACATCTTGATACACTGTAATATCACTGTCTATGATACATCAGTCTGTTATATAAAAAGTAATTATAAAAAACATTTAACATTCACAGTCAGTAAAGGCATTACTGAGTATTATAAAGGTATTATATTTTTGGTGACCTATCTCTGTATTCACTGCTGAATATCATTGTTATTTTTCATTTATGACAGTAGGTTGCAGTTCTATCTGACACAGTTGGATATTATTCAGTCGATTGACACTTTCACATCTCACCATAACATGTGAATCCCCTGTGTCTGTGTTGCTTTGTTTCCCTTTATCTCTTCGGACTGTGCTCAACCTTAGACTAGTGAATGCTTGGACTTTTCTGATGCCTATTTGTTCCCGGAATCCCTTGCAAAAGACAAAATATATCAGTGGATCCATGCAAGCATTGAGCACTGAAAGCAAAACTGTGATCTCCTTTATAATGTAAAACGACTTGGCTGTAGTACCACATCCCTGTAACAGGGGCTTTAGGAAGGCATAAGGGAGCCTCACTATGTGGTAAGGCACAAAGCACACACAGAACACCACCACAAGCACTAGCATGTTGCGTTTAGACCTGCTCAGTTTACGGTGGCACCTTTGGGTCTGCACGGGGGGGTGTCGAAGCGTCCGCACCGTGCCCCAATAGAACAGGATCAGGGACACCAGCACAAAGATGAAGACAAGTGCAGAAAAGCAGTGGATGATCTTGTAGACCGTGCTGACCTGATGGCTGTGTAAGGACTCACAGCCGATTGCGTGCGGATTTGGACCAGCCCCCCAGGATGTGCTCAGAAACACGACAGTGTAAATAAAAGCCATTGCAGATAAGGAAGTCCATGTCATAATGGAGATACAGCGTGCCGCACGGGCTGTCTGCAGAGCATGAGTCTCTAACGGCTGAGCAATCTTTAGATATCTAAAGAAAGGAAGATAGTGGTTACTTTGTGCTGTTTTTTAAATTTTTTTTTATAGTACTGTAGAAGCATTACCCCCAATAAAGTCAAATTTCAGTGAATGGGGTCGTATTGTCCTACATGTGGATTAAATTAGCATGACCTATTATCTACATGCCATCTGAAACCACATAGTTTTTTTGCACAAGACTTTTCCAGTATAGGTACCTGTTTGCAGCGATGTAATCCATGAAGAGAATGCTGGCATACATATTGAGATAGAAGCCCGCAGCACCAAAATTGCAGTAAATTTGTCGCATCGTTGTTGATTTGCTAGCATAGTTGGCAATGCGCAAGGGCAGAACAAGGCAGAGGAAGAAGTCAGCTGCAGCCAGGTTCTTTAGGTAGATGGTGACACTGGACTGAAATCGTAGAGCGGTGCAGTAATACACTCGCATGGTGATGGCGTTCAATGCCAAACTAACAATGCAGACTATTGAGTAGGAAAAAATGAAAAAAGGATGGGCTGGCACCTCTAACAGGCCACAAGCTTCCAGTGCTGGATTTGATGCTGTGCTGTGATTCAAAGCAGTGGTCAGACTGTTGGCTGTCACTGTCATTTTAAAACTGCATAAAAGAGATGAAAAATGATATTAAAACAAACTGCTCTCTAACACCTCCCTTACATGAGCATTAACCAAAGACAATATTGTATTCCTTAAATCGTATGCTATTATATAAAATGTTTGTCCACTTGTGAACGTGAAAATTTGATCGGACTAGTAAAAATAACATACGAACAAGACTAACAAATTATTTTGCCAAATAAAAATGAATGTGTTCTGAGAGGACGCTAAGAATGCTTTCAGCATATAGCTCAAATGTGCAGCTTTCCCAGCAGAGTGGCCTAACGAAGTACGTGTGCACTGGTTACAAGTGTTATCAAAAAAAAAATGTAAGCATTCTGACTGGTACAGAAACAATAAAGGAGACATCTTTCAACAATTCTGTGGCATCAGTTTCCCCAGTTACATTGTCTGATATAAGTTTTTTGGGAATATGTCCAATAAGCTTATTCAGTGTGAATACTGAATCGATAGCCCTTGGAGTCAATTCAAGGGCTAACACTGATATCACTGCATCAAAATTTATTCCCACATAGAGAGATGAATTTGACTTGGCTGACATGCAGTTAGGTAGCTGCAAAAATAACCATCGAACCATAACCTGACACAGCTTGTACACGATACGCTACAAATAAATGACATCTTAGCAGTGAAAATATCTTAAATATAGTCAAATTAACAAGTATTTCCTGTCATAAGATTACAACAAACCAAATATAAGCTTATTAAACTACTAATTTACTAATTTACATTTTCTTATTTTATTGGCTAGATAATTTTGCCAATTTTAGCATATATTTCTAGAAAGAAGCTTATATTTTTATCTTAAGATAGAAAATACTAGATAAATTTGACTATATTCAAGATATTTTCACTTGCTAAGATGTCATTTTTTGCATTGATCTCATCACATTAATGTTATATAAAGTGAGGAAGCAGGACTCCAGCTAGCTATTGTTTAATTGTATGATTTTTGTTGAACATTAGCATTTCAAATGGTCACCTGGCATTATCTGATGCCCCATGGAAATTCAGGTGAACAGATAAAAGGAGAGGAGGGTGTGCGCGTGTGCATGTGTGTGCGCGTGTACGTGTGCGCGTGTGCATGTGTGTGCGCACGCGCGTGCGTGTGCGTGCATGCATGAGTGAGAAAGAGAGAGACCCCAATTAAATTGAGTAGGCTAGACGAACATGCTGTTAGGGCCATTAGGGAAGTGAAAATGTTTCATATCTGAAATGTAACTCTCAATAGAATGATGGTTTCCTTTCAGCATCTTCTCTTTTTCTTTTTCTGTCTTTCTCATGCACACATTATAAATTCTTCAGTGCCAACTGTAACATTTTATTAAATGTAATAATAAATTAAGTATATCACTAAATCAGTCATTTATTGACCTTTTTCAATGGACTGATGCCTTTGACCTTTGGACAAGTAAAATGTGGAATTTACTTAATACCAATAGCTTAACATAAAGCAGATAAATATTTAGAGCATCAAAGAATTATACTATTTGATTTAAATTTGCAGATTTGCTGATAATTGTATTCTCATTTTTTCCAAGAAATTAATATTGAAAGCCAATTCAAGAAGTATTGTATTCTCTAATACCAAGATTGTGTAAGTAAAATTATGAGCTTTTATTTATCAACATCTTGTAACATTTAACATTTAATTTTAAAGAAACAAGTGTGATTTTATTTTGGATTTGTTTTATACTTACATTTATATAAAAAATAACAATGCTGTTTTTATTTCTTTTCCCCCCTTTATTTAGGCTTAGCTTTTTCTTTTAGATTTTAATTTTAGATTAAAAATGTAAAAATGGTTAATATTGTTTTATTTATATCACAGTTGCTGTGTGATATTTGTTTAATGTATGAATCATCTATAGCAGATATATGTAATTTAAGTAATCATTTACAAAGACATTTTGCTGTATTTTATGGGATTTTATTTGTTCATATCGTCTATTTTCTGTGTGTATATTAAGTTTGACAAAACCATATATCTGAGACGTACTACAAAACAGCAACATATTTGGAATTTAAGAGGTTGCTCTGTGGTTAAATATGTGATGTTTTAATAATGTACAGCATAACATGACAAGTGAGACTCACCCTTGCACAGTCATCTTCCGTCATGAATAGCACAGCAGTGCTGCTATCTCTGTTTTTTATTTGCACCTACTTCCTTCTGTGAGCTCAAACAAGGAAAGAAACTTTGTTTCAATGCAAAGAAGTGCCATTGTCTGTGAGACGGATGGGGTTGTGACGAGGTGCAGGGGTGTTGTTATCATCCGTCACACATGATGAGTGACGAGAGATAACACTGTAGACCTGCCCCAGCCCCCAATGTTTTGCATGGTTTCCTGAAAACTTTATTCTTCTTGGTTGTAATGACAGATGGTTTAATAGGATACATCTAGGTACATATTTATGCTAATTAGAAAACACATTATTCTGGCACTGAATACCACCCTAAATGCAAAGTATGTTTTTTGTGTTTCCTGTAGACCACAGGTGCCCGATTCTGATCCTGGAATACCCACTGTCCTAATAATCCAACTAATCTAATCAGCTAATTAAAGTTGAAGCGGATGTGTTAGAGCAGGGATACCCTAACTTGCATTCAACATTCAAAGCGACTTGTGCAAAACAATATTACAGTAAATGTAGTAACAGTAATGTGTTCACATGTAGCAGTAATATGTAGTATATCTCTGTGTGCAATATTGACTTATGTACAAAACAATAGTACAGTAGCCTGTAGCAAATTGAGTGCAACTACACAATAATAATAGCAGCAGTAACATTTACAAATGTGCAAATTGAGCTGTAGCAGTTCAGTCCACCTATTCTATGAGATATGTGAGACTAGTCTGTGTCCACTGGCTACCCATTTAAAAGTCTAATGGCTGAGGGGAAGAAGGAGTTCCTTAGTCTGGAAGTCTTGCATTTCACACTCCTGTACCTCCGTCCTGAGGGTAGGAGTGTGAACAGTCCGTATTGTGGGTGGGTTGGGTCCTTAAGGATGGAGGCAGCTCTCCTGTGGACTCTGCAGTGGTAAATAGTCTGCAGAGAGGGCAGTGGAGTCCTGATGATCTTCTCAGCAGTCTTCACCACTCTCTGCAGACGTTTGCGATCCCTCACTGTAGTGCTGCCATACCACACAGTGATGCAGCTGGTCAAGACGCTTTCAACAACACAGCTGTAGAAGTTGTTGAGGATCTTAGGTGACATGCCAAACTTCCTCAGCCTCCTTAGGAAGTGCAGCCGCTGTTGTACTTTCTTAACCAGCTGGGTGGTGTTGAGTGTCCAGGTGAGGTCCTCGCTGATGTGGACCCCCAAATATTTAAAGCTGCTCACCCTCTCCACTTCAAGCTCTCAGATAAACAGTGGCTGGTGAGTTCTCCTCTCTTTCTTCATGTCCACTATCATCTCCTTTGTCTTGTCCGTGTTGAGGGTGAGGTTGTTGTCCTCACACCATGTCACAAGACTGGCCACCTCCCTCCTGTAGGCCGCTTCATCTCCGCCAGTGATCCGTCCTATCACAGCAATAATGACTGAGAGCCCCAAAGAGACATATGAGGTGTGATGTCTGTGTATTATGTGTCCATGTGTTGCCCCCTTGTGGAACATGTTCACAAATTCAACAACACTGACACAGAAACCATTTCATTCTGAAGCAAGCTCAACAAACTTGAAGTTTCAGTTTGGTAGCCATCTTCACTTAACCAAATATTCACAAGCTGGATTAACTGAAGTATCACAATGTGGGTTAACAACACATTGAGTCAGGCTTTCCTCAGCAAGTCCTGCACGCGTTCACTTTAAAAAGGGCGGATCTCCCATTGGCTCAAATAGCTCAAAAAATAGCTTACCGCGTAAATGCATAATTTGTAACAGACAATTTTATGTCAATTCACACGACACTTGTAAAGTAATTGTAAATGAAATAATTAGCAGTAAATTGTTATTGCTAATTTCAGCTGCAATCCCAATGGCATTAGGCTGTCTAGACCAAATATCCAATATTATACAAAGTGGTAAGTAGGCGATACTTGTCTAAAAAAACTGATGGCCATACTTTTTTTTTTTTGCATGATTGCTTTGCCTATGACAAATTGCTCTGGTGATATTTTTACACCTAATATGGGAAAGGGGGAGGGGAATCTGGTGGTGGTCCTCCACCTCCAAATTGTACTGGCTGAAGAATTGGCCCTGTAATGGAGGGCTAGACCACTGAAATATACTATTATGGCCAAATGCTTGTAGACACCTGACCATCACACCCATATGTGCTTTTTTAACATCCCATTCCAGATTTAATTCTCCCTTTACTGTTATAATAACCTCCACTCTTCTGGGAAGGATATCCACTAGATTCTGGAGCATGGCTGTGGCGATTTGTCCATTCAGGCACAAGATCATTAGTGAGGTCAGACACTGATGTCAGGAGAGGAGGTCTAGTGCCCAGTCAGCATGTCAGTTCATCCTAAAAGTGTTTGGTGGGGTTGAGGTCAGGGCTCTGTGCATTCTATACAGTTGTGTGTTTCCAACTTTTCTGGCAACTTTTCTGGCAACAGAAAAACCACATATGGATGTGATGGTCAGTTGACCACAAACTTTGGCCATATAGTGTATTTCTTCTGACTCCCGAGAAGTTGAGAAAAAGTGGACTAAAATAAAATTTTATTTAAATAGATGTGTTAAATATTATAAACTGTTTTTCTCTTTGTTCAATAAGACTGTTAGAGCCTTGCAGCACTATACATGAGGTGACTATTGCGTACTGGCACAAGTGAGTATTCAATCCAATGATTGTAGCCAATTTTGTAAATAATACAGATTCTCCAAACTGGTGGGGCCAAGGATTACATTTATCTCTGTGTGCTCTGAGAAGCCTTTGGGGTAACCTCACTACTTTCATATTAATTTGCCACAGTGGCCTACAAAAAAATGTGTTATGTGTTCAATTCTGTCTACTAGAAATATTGTTTTGCCTACTTAAACCACAGGGTATACAGTAACAGCCTTCCTCCCAACCCAGGATCTCCACCTATAGGCATATCAGGGTGACCTCAGAGATACATAAGTATTTAAAAAAATCTGAATTATTAAGACTTTAACATCTCCCACCAGTGTGGAACTACACGTGGAGTATAAACTCCTGGAAATTTGGTAAATCAAACTGTAAATTGAACAGCTGGAGTATTGAAAAGGCTATAGTACTACCATGTTGAAATGTGCTTTAATGTACTTCTCAAATAATCTTAATGTCTTAATGTAGCCTTTTATCTTTTCCTTTTCAGAAAAGACAAATGAAATTAAAAAAATAATTGGTGAAATGAAGAACGTGTCCACTGTTTAATGTGTGGTGTTTGTGTGGTAACATACTGTAAATTCATTAAATAACAAAGAATTGTTCTGCAATTTCCTGTCTCATTGCTCTGCCTTCTGATTGGTCCATGTTCACAGGGTCCACCAAATAAGGAGGTCTCTCCTTCCTAATCATGGCTATACTGTGCAGCAATGTGTTATGTCACATGCCTTGGCTGGGTCTACACTTAACAGTCTTAAACAATCAAAGTGGAAATTAGAATCCCAATTTTTATCCTGATCCAAGTTTTGTATGACCCCTTTAAATTGACCTTGAGTGGCAGTGGCTCTGGATATGGAGTCTTCAAGTACTTGAATATGGAGTCTTCAAGTACTTTTTTGCAGGCATACCCTCTGTCTCCAAGTAGCTCATTAAATTGACTACAATGCAGAATGGACAGAAACATTTTAAGAAGATATGTTTAAAACAAACCCATATATAGTAATGTGGTCAGCATTCACACCAAGCGCGATGCGGTGACATAGTGTAACCTCCCTGAGAATTATTGTCATGAACTGACCCAGCCCATTTTGCCTTAATTCTGTAAGTCAGAGACTGAGCACAGGTCATGTAAATCAGGTAAAAAAGGTTTAAAGGGTTCCTATATTTAAGTTTTGTTAAAGCCCAGTTTGTTAGTACTAGATATTTCAGGAAGTTTGTAAATTAATAGTCTGCTTGAACATTGACACTATGTACTGACTTCCTTTTAATATTGTAAGATTCATGCACCCACAGGGATGCTCTAAATAGTGATGTGTGTGCAGTCTAACGCAGCGATTACTCTGGGAAATCCTAATAGACTACAGACACATTATAAAACATATAACAGATTATGTCAGTTACCTGCTATTTAATTTTTAAAAAAACTTAAAAATGTGTATAAACAGTATAAGAATCGCCATAGAGATCCTTTCAAAATACGACCACATGGAATCCTCGAGGAAATTATGATTCACGTACACACATTCACATACACATTCACACAATCATTCACACCTAGGGGCAATTTATCTTAGTCAGTCCACCTACTGGCATGTTTTTAGGAGGTGGGAGAAAACTGGAGAACACAGAGGAAACTCCCCACACACAGTAACCTGAGCTCAGGATCGAGCCTTGCTGTGAGGCAGTAATGCTACCCGCTGCGCCACCTTACCATTCAGCAACACTCTACACAGAAATACAGTACATTACCCTGAAAGATCGAATGGGTAGTTAGTCTGAGGCTTTATGAAGAATGCAAACCCTTACAAATTATGTAACATACACACTCACTTTTATTTATGAAATTGTTTAATATATAAATATAGTTTTTACAAATCCAAAAGTACAATGGCAAGAACAGTTTTCATTCATTAGACATTTCATTACAGCTTTAAGAAGAATTTAGATTTTATATTAATCATGCAAAACCAAAGCTTGTATTACAACGTTGTACAGATGTACACAAAAAAGACACGAGATTTTTTTTAAGTCATTTCGGTGACTATTGTGACTTTTTAGTGATTAAATGATTTGGTCTTGGCTTCTAATTTCAGTCCCAGTGGCTTTGCAAAATGAGACAGAAACTGGAACACACAGCACTGCTCATGTGCTCATTTTGTTTTTGATCTAGCAATGTGTGACTGACCCACTGCAGCCACCTTGGTTTCCATCACCAAATATCACTTCCTCTTACTGTTTCCATTTCTTCTCTACAAATTACTGGTGCTTAGTCTGTTGGTAACAGAGGGCATCCCATTTATAGCCTCTGCAGTAGACAGCTTGTGCAGCAGCAACTCTCGAAATGTCCTACACATTAGGAAGTAGACCAGGGGGTCTAGACACACATTAAATGAAGCCATGAGCAGTGTGACCTCTTTGGCCTGGAAGAGTTGGAATTGGGTTTGAGTGCTAAGACTGGTGTTGAACCTCTGGCTCAGTGTGTAGGGCACTCGGCAAACATGATATGGCACAAAACAGAGAAAAAACACAGCCAACAAGCTGAAAATACTTTGATTAGACTTGCGGCTTGCGATGCTGCTGCCCCGCCTTACTCTTCGGTAGGAACGATACACCTGCCAGGCTATGGAAGAGTAGCAGAAAGACATGAACACAAGTGTCACCCAGAAGATGGCCACAACAGAGTGGACAGAGATGTCATGCCAGCGGCGTCCAAGCTCACTTTTCAGGTCCATGCAGGAGCAGCCCTCTGCAGCTGGCTTGTTGGTCAGCAGTGTGTTGGGGAGCATGCAGAGTAGCATCATGGCCCAGGACAGAAACACCAGACATTTGGCTACAGTTACCTGCTGCAGAAACGTGGAGGCCCGTAAAGAGCAAGTCCGAGGTGAGCTCGAGGACGCGTGCACGATCTTGACATAGCGTTCCAGGCTGATGAGGCTCATGAAGATGATACCTGTATACATGCCTAAGTAGAACAGCACGGCTGTGTAGCGGCACACCACCAGTCTCAGGTACCATCCACCCAATCCTAGGTCATTGGCCACGCGCCAAGGGAAGGAGAACAGCATGAGAAGGTCGGCCACCACCATGTTCTTCAGGTATACCACCAGGCCTGAGGTGTTGGGTACTTGGAAGAAGATCCATGCTGCCAAGCCATTTAAAATCAGTCCAGCAACGCAGATCAGACCATAGAGCACTGGGAGCACCTCACGTGTGAATACACTGCTGAAGTCTGTGCTGTTTCCACGTGGAAGGCCTCCACAGCTAGGGGGCTGAGTGGTATTGCTGTAGTTCATACCTGAAAAACACCACAAGCCTTGTACCTGTTTATTTAAAGAAACTTGTCACATTCACATGAAGCATAGCTTGAAATGAAATTCATCATGAAAGCTATTTCTGTAAGCACTCTCACACTGCACACTCATGGCACTGAGAGTTTTGATTCATTGATTTCTCAATATTTAGCATAGTTTTAGCTAGTCTTGTTAATGTTACACTGTCAGGAGCAATTATGCAGTGATAGAAACAGTTTCTCCTTAGTAACACTATACGGTGAATGAAAAAATTATGCACAAGTTCTGTAAGGAGACAGTTTAAAAGGTTTTGTGTGTGTGTAATAGAAAGGACTATGTCTGCAATCACATTATGATCTTAGCACTTTTGTTTCTTAAAATCTGTTTACATAATACTACATAAGCCAGTTAATGTGGAAATTTGTCACCAAGCTCCTTCTGGATGGAAGCTGCTGACAGGTGAGGAAACATAAACATAAGAGAGAGGTTAAGTCATTTGGACAGGGTTTAGTTGAGGTTTATGTTGTTACACAAACACAACCAAACTATATTCAAATAGAGCTACATGGAACATTGTGCTGTTTCTAGCTCTGTGTGTAACCAAATGTGAACCCATAAGAACATATCTATGTCATACAAATATGCTTTAAGCACCAGTTAATAAATAAGCCTTAATATTCTTCATCTGAATTAATATTTATAAGCGCTACCTAATAAGTAGTGTTTTGTGGCTCTAATCTAATGGTTTTGTAAGAAAAGTTACTCAGTGCTTTGAAAAATATAGCAATGTGTTATTTTGTATCATCACCTCAAACAATATTTGCCCCCTTATCACAACACAATATTGCCCCCATACAAGACCAACACTTAGTGAGCTCATCAAATTATTATAAAATGTAAATTTTGAAAATTGTAAAAGTTCAGTAGTTATAAAATAATACTAACCTTGAGAGCAGCAAACAAGCAAACTGTACTGAGATCAAGATTGTCTCTGTGGGCACGCCTCTGTAAGAAAGATGTATGAAGCAGGAGGTAATCGAATGGCAGATAATTTTTTGCCTCTTTGTGGGTGGACTCTGGTTATAAACAACACTATGAGCATGATATTGCTTCCACAAGTAATGACACACATACAGGAACAGTCCTCTGAGCTCGCTGTTTTACTTCTGTTTCCTCTTCTATAATCCCTGGTGTGAGCTTTTCAGTCCAAAAGAAAACACAAACATGCTCCAGTCTTTTTCTGGTCTTTTTCTTTCATGGCAGCTGCGTGCTCCATCTTTGCTCAGTTTTGAATCTTTTCCCACACACGTTCCTGTTCTGTCTCTCTTTATCAGAGCCATTCCCTGCAGAGCTCAGTGGGAGTTTGTGGGGGGACGTTCATTAGGGGAAAAAGAAGAATGAAAAGTCGTGTCATCTCTGTCATTCTGTTTCCTTCCTGTAATACCTCAGCTGATGGTAGACCAAAAAAAGAGTAAGCACATTGGTATTATCAACTTTTTTTTATCTGGCCATGGATTGAATGACCCTCATTCTTCTGAATTTAAGAATACAGTTTATAAAACATAGAAATAGAGACACATTTAATTATTATTATTAATTTCTCAACATTTGCAAACTCTTGAAGCCATGCATACCACCCTGTATGGCTTCTAGTATTAATAACTGTTCGTTGATAAATGCAAGTAGTGATTCAAATTGCTATGTGTTCAAATGCTGGATAAACGTCTTCCTCATTACTGATTTGTCAGGAGTCAGGAGATCATTTTGATTGTAGCTGAGGCTATAAATAGTGAATTGTTGCTTTTTCTGCAGCACCAATTACATCACAACACACAGATGTTACTGGAGATAAATGAATGAATAATGCATCATATCATCGCAAAAACGTTTCCAGTGAAACAATACAAAAGCTCATAGCTTTGTCTAAAACAACTTGTTTCTTTGGAAACTGTGTATTAGTTGCAGTTATAAAAGTCTATGATGTTGTGGTACTTCCTGTCTTTTAAAGAGCCAAGTGTCCCATCCTAATAACAAAGTCACATGGCTATGTATTCCAGCCAAGTTCCAGGTGAATGATTTTGCTTCTTACATGTAAGCTGAGACTTGAACTTCTGCTTATAGCAGAAGAAAAACACAAAAACCACAAGACATAGTAGCAGATGCAGGTAGCTGTTTAGCAACTAGCAGCAAACAGCTGTGTCTGGCACTTTTTTTTTTTTTATTTCTCAAAAACAGCAACAGAGCCAACTTGATAAGATTTTGGGCAGTATATCCAAACCAAACAGTACTGTTAGTATTTGGAGATGTTAATTTTTGTATTGGTAAGGTTGTTGATGACTTGCAACATTTTGCAGACTATGATGAGCTTGTGGTAAAAACATCACAGCCAAACTTCCTGACTTCCTCAGTTTGCTAGTTGTTACTGATAGCAACAGAAGGAGCACGCAACAGTGCATTTTCAGGCAAGGTCTGCAGTACATATTATGCTGCTATAAAATAACAATTTTAAATAAAAAAAATATCACTGTATATGGCACAATGTTGGTGCCTCACAACTCCAGGGACCTCAATTCGCTCCTTAGCTTGGGTTGCTGTCTATAAGGAGTTTCATACTTTATGTTTTCCCCATGTCTACTAGGCCACATGGCTCTATATTGAGATAGAAGTGCGTTCATGGCAGCCTGGGTTCTTTTTTATTATTAACCCTCTGCTGTAATCCAGACAGGCTTGCGGTTGTTCTTGCTGGTGTTTATGACTCTCAGTCAAACAATGAGGGAGCAAAGAAAGTAATGTATGAAGCTTTTCGATATCATTGATACCAGTCTGGTTTCCAGGCTTCAGCACATTTGCACCTCTTCATATGATGCTGTTGAAAATATGTGCATGATCACTCCTTATAGTATTCTTGGCTACATTCCGTCTCACTTCAAAACATATCTAGACATCAACTCTGTCTGTTTCCCATGACTTTGATGACCCTAAGCTCTTCCTGTCTCTGAATCTACAAAATCTCTATCATTTTCATTCTGTTGCACTAAATCACCCTGTTTCTCTTTCATTTTGACAGGGAAAATCAGCTGATTATTTTTTGAGTTGTATCAATGATCTAGCAACAGTGATTTACATTATTGCCTAAACACATTTTGGACAGTGCTTAAATAGGCCTCATTTAAAATGAAGGAGGATGATCATGCATACTCAAATATCAAGTTGCAAGAAACATTTCACATTTGTATTTATTCAGCTGGCAGGTGCTTTTATCCAAAGTGACTTATAGTTGAACTGAGCAGATGAGAGTTAAGGGTCAATACCATGATTCAAAATCTCACTGCAGCAACCAACGTGGAGGGACATTCAGTGAAAATACATCAAGTCTATGGTTTTAAGAGCAAGTGTCATTTCCTTTCATGACGTTCTTTCTCAACATGTTCCAGTATTACTCATTATCAAGATTAAGATCTCTCTAGTTCCGAAGAAAGATAAGATTAACCTGAACCTAACAACAACCTAAATAGCCCTAACAGCAATTTTTTTAATGCAAATATGAAAGATACCCTTATTGGCCACTTTAATAGGAATATTAAAATTCATTATGCAGTTGTCACGTAGCAGCAGTGCAATGCATAAAATCATTTCAGAAACTGCTTATCTTTCACAAACTGCTTATCTTGGGATCTTCACACACAGTAGTCTCTAGAGTTTACGCAGAATGGTGTGGAAAAACAAAAAACATACATCGAGTGGCAGTTCAGTAGGTGGATACGACTTGTTGATGAGAGAGGTCAGAGGAAAATGGCTAGGCTGGTTTGAGCTGACAGAACATCAACAGTAACTCAAATAACCACTCTTTACAACTGTAATGAGCAGAAAAGCATCTCAGAACGCACGACACGCTGAACTTTGAGGCAGATGGGTTTCACTCCTGTCAGCAATGAACATTAATCTGAGGCTACAGTGGCCACAGGATCACTGATACTGGACAATTTAAGACTCGAACTCACTGAGATCACATTTTTCCTATTCTGATGTTTGATGTGAAGCTCTTGATCTTCTGTCACATGATTCACTGATTAGATAACTGCATGAATGAGCAGATGTACAGATGTTCCTGTTAAAGTGGCTTGTGAGTGTATATATAAGAAAGAAGATAATGTATGAGTAAATAACTTTTATTTGTACTAAAGTATCTACTATATACAGTAAAAAAAAGAAAGAAATCTACCTCATATGTGATTTTAAGAGAAATATGTCTACCACTGTGTGTGCACTTGCGCGCTTATGTGTGCGCGTGTGCATGTGTGTTTGCGCTTGCATGTGTGTGCCCTTGTGGGGACATCTGGCTGGCCCCCAAGAGGAGAATTGGTTTTTTTTGCAGCTTTTATTTCAATGAAAAAAAAAACTTAAAAAAAATAAGCCAAAAATTTTCTTTTAGAATTAATTAGCATAATATAATGTCAGTGGAAGGTCCTTATAAGTACACAAGTGACAAATGTGTGTGTGCATGCGTGCGTATGGTCAGGAAAGACAGAGGACATAGAGGAACTATATGACAAAGACATCCTTGGGGAAAACACGAGTAAAACAAACTCAAACAAAGGAGGATGTAAGGAAGACACATCAAACAGACTAAATTTATGAACTGCATCCTGACAATAAAGTCCTCGGGGATTCACCTTTTTCAAATAACCAACTTTCAAAAGCAATAGCGTGTCAACAACAAGGCTTTGGATTGTGATATCATGGCAGAGTGACTTGTGGGAGTTAGAAATAATGCTTTATCAACTCCAAAGCTTTAGTGCTATAACGACTGTATGTTTAAAATTAATTCTCCTGCTAGGTGTCCAGCTGACTACAGAGCAACCAAAGGCCTGAGAAAATGAAAGCTATTTTTATTGACAGTTATTGTAGCTATTGTTTATTTACAGTTTGTGAGGTGGCATCTCGTATATCTGTGTCTGTCCTGTGTACATTCATTTATAAATTGTAATGAGCTTTGGTGACCTGTACATTTTAAATTGCTTGAAATAAAAAAGCCACAAACAAGATAAGAAAAATATTAATTATGGGGAGATACACTATATGGCCAAAAGGACAAAAGGTTGTGGACACCTGACCATCACACCCATATGTGCTTTCTGAACGTACCATATCAGATTTAGTCCTTCCTTTGCTGTTATAATAACCTTCACTCTTCTGGGAAGACTTTCAGCAAGAGTCCCTAAAGGTGTTCAGTGAGGTTGGGGTCAGGGCTCTGTGCAGGCCACTTGAGTTCTTCCACTCCGACTTTGGCAAACCTTGTCTTCATGGAGCTCGCTTTGTGCACAGGGGCACTGTAATGCTGAAACATTTTTGGGCCCCTTAGTTCCAGTGAAGGGAAAATGTAATGTTACAACATACAAAGTCATTCTATACAACTGTGTGGTTCTCATTTTGTGGCAACAGTTTGGGGAAGAACCACACATGAGTTTGATGGTCAGGTGTCCACAAACCTGTGGCCATATAGCGTAGCTCTTCTGTACCATTAGTCTATGGTTGATGAAGTTTCATTACAGATTCAAGTAATGAAGTTTCATTATATTGCTCAAGCAATTTAGACACTATTACAATGCCTTCTTAGAAATATGTAAGGATAGGGGCTGAGGATGGCCCCACATTGGAGAGATACATGAGAGATACATGACATAAAGATACATGAGATTATTGTGGATGGTACCACTTAGAAACGGACATCAGCTGATACGAACAGTTTTGCCACGATAGCTTAGGACTACAATTGCTGTGATAACTTTAGGACTACAATTGCCACGAGTTTTGCACTCAAGTCTCCATCAGTGAACAGTTGATAACTTCAACAAAATAGACTTCGCGGTTACACAATTGCACTTTTTAACTATATAGTATACCACTACAAAAGGGACATTATTTATAGTTGCACTACCGAGTGTCACCCAGATGAGGATGGGTTCCCTTTTGAGTCTGGTTCCTCTCAAGGTTTCTTCCTCATATCATCTCAGGGAGTTTTTCCTTGCCACCGTCACCTCTGGCTTGCTTATTAGGGATAAATTGGTAAATTTAAAATTTATATTGTGAAATTTATATATTTCTGTAAAGCTGCTTTGTGATAATGTCACAAAGCAGGTTAAAAGCGGTATGCAAATAAAATTGAATTTTATTGAAGACAAAAATAACTTCAAATATAATTAGAACAAAATACATTATTTTATTCTGTAAATATCTTTATTTATATTTCTGCACAAAACAGTTACATACACAGGACATTAGTTCATATTAAATACAACTTGTGTCGGATAATGTACAAATTAGTACTGCGTTATCTTAATATATCATACACGTTCATATCATACATATATGTATGTATATATAAATAATTAAAAATCAACAACAAATAGAAAAGCATGACATAATTAAATATTATACAATCATATGTAAATACATATGCCCATACACACAGTTTTATAACAATGTGCAGTACATACACATAGCTTTCTACTTTCTGTGCTAATTATGAGATCCCTGTTGAAAAACTGTACAAAATGTTTCACTGATAAATATTTCTTATTTTTCAGCTTTCTCCAACCTTGTCTTGACTAAAAACAATGAGAGTGCAGTTAGTGACCTCTAGTGCTTTGTAATGGTAAAACATAAAGTTCAGCTTAAACCATTTTCGGTTGGTAAAAACAATAATAAAAAAAAAAATAAAAAAAATTCTGTTTGCTTGTGGTGAAGAGTTGTAAGCTTTCTATTCCTTTCATTTTCCTGCATAGTTGGCACTGTATTTTCTCTACTCTGAAGTGGAGATACTGAAGTACTGAAACAGTGATAAGTACTGAAAACAGAAAAGTCAATATCAAATAAATACTTAGGAAATGTAAATGCTGAGCTCTTCTCCACTGGTGCTGTGTCCTTGCACCTTGAGAGCAGAGGGAACAGGACTGATCCAGCAAAGAAAGATATAGAAATCATAGAAAAGTGAAGGTGCATACACTCTGTTTTAGGGATTACATCTGTCTTTTGTATTCTTCAAGGATGAACAACCTAAGAAAAAATGGAAAATTGTTTAATGTTTTGACAGTAATTACTTTTTTTTTTTATTATTATTATTAACATTCTTTTAACATCATGTAAGTACTAAATTATTTATGTGTTTTGAGCTCAATGCCTTGTAGTTTTAGATGATCTATCAACAGCAACAAGCAATTAAGTCTAAACCGTTCATCTCTATAATGTTCATCTCCAGAGCTTTTCAAACTTTTTTATTCTAATGCCCCATTTGTGGAGAGTGTCATTACAGCTCCAACCTTTCTCCACAGCTACTGTATCACTGGCCAACATTTACAAGAGATATGACACTGTACTGATGACAGTACAGCTAGCTCCTCTAGTGGCAAGGGATGGCCGTGAACTGTGAATGGTTGGCACATATTTAATTTTAATAATGTTTCATAACATCTATTATTTTTAAGTTTTATTACTAAGTACAGATACAACTTCTGACATTTTTATGTGGCCATTGTTTTGCTGCTCTATTCTACTTGCATACCCCAGAATAACAAAATTAACTTTACCTTCTTCTTACTAGGTCCAAATATCACACCACGTATAGCACTGAGGATCTGCACAACACAGAATAGAGCCTGAAGTCCACTGACAGCCATGATAGTAGAGAAGAGAGCAATGTTCCACACCACAACACCACGAGGCTCCTCGCAGGCAGAGGCCCATCTCTCTGGTTTATACAAGTAATTTTCTGCACTAAAAAAAATCACACAAACATATATGTAAGCACTTACACAGCTCACATCCACACACATGCATATGCGCACACACACACACACACACACAAACGCTTTACTTACACAGCTCACACTTATGTCACATTCACATGCTTGGCCTACTTGCGTGTCATAACTCTAGAAGGGGAAGTATGAAAAACTTCCATTTTAGTTAAACATTATGGGGGAAAAAAATTCCCTCATCAAGGTCCACTATGAACCATTGCCTCTTGTGGGAAAATAACGTTCCCCTTTAAAATATTGATCATATAAAATACGCAAAGTATAAAAAATAACCGGTTCATCAGCTTTGTGTAACTTCCAGAATATAAGAATAGAAGGAGACATATAGAGACTTACTCCACATTCATAGTTTTCAGGGGTCTTTCCCAAGTCAGACCCTCAGTTCCATTGTGCAGACATAGTGGTCCTTGTGTTAGTCCCATAGAGTTGATCTGGAAACCGAAGCCAGCTACAACCACAGCCACACATGAATAGACAATCCGACACAGCATCTGGGAAAATGAAACTGCCAGGTCAGCAATTTGTGTTGAAATGACACACTGAGTGAATCCTGCTTATACAACGAATAGAGCCAGTCAATATTTCCATTGATTTCTATACTGCAGTTTGCCAGTGTAGTCTAAGAATTATTCAAGAATGAGCCAAATTAAATCATGTTAAAAAAAAATTTATGCACTCAACTCACATCAGCTCGGAACTGACAGCATCCTTTTTTTGTATCATTTGATGCAAAACCACGAGCAGCCACAAGCACCTGACAAAAATAAACACACACACACACACACACACAGTCTGGTTTAAAAAAGAGGGATGACCAAACAGAGACAAGACAGAGCTACCACATGAAAAATAGGTCACACACTTAAACCATTAGAAACACAAACTACCACATGGATGAATTTCTACTCAGCATGTGATGCTATAAAGAATAGAAACGGCTAAATGCTCTCGGACTGTGGATACAAAACTACTATTCCTATTCTGAGATGCAGTAGTGTAGCTTTTAAGCTGCCACAAAAGCTTAAAAAGCTGTAGTTAAACTTAAACGTGAACAATGTATTATTTTAAAACCACAACTTTAGTACATCACTTACTACAAATCCCGAAGCCCATATTCCTGCGCACCATGTGGCCTCTGGAGTGACGTGATTTTCAAGCAGGTATTTATAAGTGAGTCCAGGGAAAAGCAGGAGCAGATTGGCCAGTGTGCTGACTACTGCCAGAAGAATCATGACCACACGCAGATATTT
This sequence comes from Pangasianodon hypophthalmus, assembly GCF_027358585.1. Classification (NCBI taxonomy): domain Eukaryota; kingdom Metazoa; phylum Chordata; class Actinopteri; order Siluriformes; family Pangasiidae; genus Pangasianodon; species Pangasianodon hypophthalmus. The sequence goes on along the minus strand of NC_069723.1, from coordinate 14,534,174 downwards.
CAAGCCGCAGATGGAACACATCTTTACGATGCAGTGAACCTGGATGCACGAGAAAAATCATGAAACTTTAACTGCATTCCAGAACTGCACAGTTTTTGTCCAAAATAAAGACTGAATGTCGCAGATTTTACAAACATGTGCACTTACTGTGCATTCGTAGGTCTCACACACATGCATGTTTTAATGATTAGGCAAAAACTACTTTGTATAAGATACAGTGGGAGTGTTGGGTTGAGAATTGCAGTGTTGCATTTTTTTAGCAAATAAAAGAAAAAGATTGCATGGGTTATTATTGCCCCGAACAGTACACAAGGCTTAAGGTTGAATATTTTTTAATTTGATTTTTATATCACGTCAGAATGTCTGATAGTATTCAAAACAGCTGTTTCATAAAAGCTGACCTTTCAGAAAAGAAGCATCTTTTTGCATCACAACACCCAAACACCCTGCATAACTGTCATCTAATTAACATAAAGTGTGCTGAAAGAGGATGAAACGCTTAATAATGTAATGCCAAGACCATACAAGAAGTGACAATGAAGGATTTAAAGAGCACTGAATAAGAGAAAAGGAAATCTTTACCTTTATCAGAGAAATAGAAGACTAGCGGTATGTCACGTGGTGGAGAGAGCAAGCTTTGTATTTGGATGAACAGGAGTGTGTGAGTGATCCAGAGGGACAGAGATGTCCTAAATACCACAGGATGAGGAACCGAGGGTGCACCGTCATATACAGCTGATTTCTTCCTTCCTGTCTTGGTTTGACACACACACACTTTTGAGGAAATCTCTGAAGTGTTGTTACATACATATATGGTCAATATCTGGATTGTTTAGACTTTTACACTGTAATGCACACCATGATAATCCATACAGGCAATAGCATGTGCATATACATGTACATTTCATTTTCTGTTAATCAGAATTAACATACAACAAAATACAGTGTTCAAACCTGTATGAAACTTTAAATATCTGTAAATTACATACAGCAGCTGGCACAGTATTATCAAAAAATATTTACCGTAATGGTAGAATATACTGTAGCAAATGCCCTTACTATATAGCTACGGTAACATTGCTAGAACTATATACGGTTTCCAAGGGGTTCTCTGGTTTACTCCCACCTCCCAAAAATATGCCAGTAGGTGGATTGGTGACTCTAAATTGCTGCTAGGTGTGAATGAGTGTGTGAATATGCATGTGCATGGTGCCCTGCATTGGACTGGCGTCCTGTCCAGGGTGTATCCCTGTCTTGTACCCATTGTTCCCAGGATAACTCCAGATCCACCATGACCCTGACCAGGATAAAGCGATTACTGAAGATGAATGAATTGAGAAATCAGAAACTGCATGCACAATAATGTTAATGGTGCAGCAGGTCTGTGAGATTCATTTAATTTACTTTCCAGTAAAATATTACAATTTATATTAAAATAACTCTCACATGGCATATGTTTGAGGGAAGGAAAATAGGCAAAGTCACTCTTTTTTTTACATCTATTTCTATTTATAATTAATACAAAATATGGGTGCAGTGATTCATAATAAAGACAAGGGATAGAACAAATTTAGAGACATTTGTGCTGATGGTAATACCAAGTCATATGTACTGTAAATATTTCATCATAGTGTACTGAATCATCATAACATCCCAGGGTTATGGGAAATTTAAAAAAATTCAAATTCAAAAAATTTGTGGACACCTGACCATCTCAGCCATATGTGGTTCTTCCTCAAACTGTTGCCACAAAGTTTGATCCACACAATTGTATAGAATGTCTTTGTACACTGTAGCACAAGGCGAGCTCCATAAAGACATGGTTTGCCAAGGTTGGTGTGGAAGAACTCAAGTGGCCTGCACAGAGCCCTGACCTCAACCCCACTGAATTGGATGAACTGAAATGCTGAGGCCTCCTCACCTGACATCAGTGCCTGACCTCACTATTGTTCTTGTGGCTGAATGGGCAAATCCCCACAGTCACGCACCAAAAGCTGGTGGAAAGCCTTCCCAGAAGAGTGGAGATTATTATAACAGCAAAGAAGGGACTAAATCTGGAATGATATGTTCAGAAAGTACATGCAGGTGTGATGGTGTGGTGTTCACGAACTTTTGGCCATATAGTTTACTAAAGATATATATATGTATACATATTTTATATATATATATATTCAAAATAATAGTTGAATTTATCAAAATGACCCCGTTCAAAAGTTTACATCCCCTTGATTCTTAATACAATAACATGCATTTTGTATGATCCGATCCCTCTTATTTTGGTAAAATAAACATTTTGCAGATACTGAAAGGGGGATGTAAACTTTTGACCTCAACTGTATGTGTATATATATATATATATATATATATATATATATATATATATATATATATATATATATATATATATTTGTTCCACTCATTGTTATATTGTTCATTTTTCTCATGTTCATTTGAGAAACTTAGTAAGCAGTGAAAAATATTTTTAATATTGTGTTATTTCTGTTTTAAAAAATTTGCCTGGGATGTTTTGAGCCAAACAGAAAACAAATTCATTAAGCTGAGATCGTCTTCTTCTGTGCCAACTGAAAAAAAAATGAGAGTTTCGTTATCGTTAGCATTTTGCTTACGTTACTTCAAATTTGTTTGTGGGCAGTAATGCAATGCCATCATGACTGAGGTTTTGCTCATTAAAACCCACAGAGGACACGAGGTCCTGTGACGCTGCGTGGTTGGTGTGCAACTCAGTAGCGTGTGTCTGTGACTCAGTCACAGTGGATGTGGCAAGCAGGTTTCCAAATCTTGTATATTGTTAACCTATTCGTAGCCTTTATATGAGTGATATTTATTATTATGTTAAAATTATTATAGAATTTTCTCTAACAACAACTCTGACATTGGCTCTGGCTGAACAAGGTTAGATATTAATGCACTCATTATAATACGTTATCTCTCCTGATGCTATGGTGAAGTTTTCTGAGAGAAGACGTTTAAGTAAAGTTTATGAAAGGAGTCTCCAACGTCAGCACTTTGTAACGTTCATTTAGTTTTTCCTCATGAGTGTTTCCTCATGCCTTCTAGTTTATCATGACAAGCTGCATTTTATTTATATTTTTTACTTTGAAAGAGAGGGGAAAAAAGATATAACAGGAACCAACTTGTTTCGCAGAAGTTTCACATTAAATATAACTTTAAACAGTTAAAAAGCATGATGTGTCTTTAATTAATATTATAAAAATTGTAAATCCTAGGCAAATTGCTGTGGTATTAGAGAATAAAACACTTCGAGTCCTGCTCACTTCAGGGTGGTAACAGCCCTCTGCATTATTTCCTCTAATAGCACGCCCCATATTTAATTTCTTGCTTATATAAGATGAGAACATAGGACTGGTTTTCACCCTCAGATATTAAACAAAGTCTAGAGTGTACACAAATTGGATGCAACAGTGTGAAGTTACTTCACTGGCATGATGACATATTTTGGTGGTCACAATCATTATGCCTTTTGGCTTGTTTTGCCAGAGCTTTAAGAAATGAGTACATAACACTGTCAACTCATGTTCACTGCTTCAGTAGAAATTGAGAAACAATTATTAAATTAGCCTTATTCTGTGTAGGACACTAATTTCACATAAATTTATCCAGTTTGTGATTTATCAAAAATAGAGGCTAAGTACTTGATTATTATAAATTAAAGCTGCAATTCAGATAAATACGTTACGTAATTCACATTTTATATTAAAAGCAACGGTTTAAGAACATTAGAATTAAACCAGAGGTCAGAATTAAACCAGATATCAGTGTCGAGTTGTAATGAAAAAAAAAAAAAATACAAAGTCCAAAGCCATAAGACCAAAAGTGCCTTTCATTCATCTATCTTCACTAACTGCTTTATCCTGGTCAGGGTCACAGTGGATATGGAGCCTATCCCAGAGAACACTGGGTAATTTAGCGTAGTCTATTCACCTACTGGCATGTTTTTTGGAGGTAGGCGGATACCAGAGAACCCACAGGAAACCCACGTGGACACAGGGAAATCATGCAAAACTCCACACAGACAGTAACCCAAACTCAGGATGAAACTGGGAACCACTGCACCACTGTGCCAACTTTAGATCAAATCATTTTTTGATTAATAATACAACTGCTTCACAAGCAGAGATCACTTTTAGGTTTTTCCACATGCTACAAGAGTCAAAGTCTCTAAAATATAACAATGTAAAAAGTTGCAGAATTGTGCAAATTGAATTTACAATGAAATTTACACATTTCAGGAATGTCTGACCATTGGGTTTACTGTATAAATGTCTTGGGCCACTTTTTACCATATCGCCATCGAGTCGTCTCAGATAGACTTGTTCATGTTGTTTCTAATACTGTAAAACACGCAAGCTAGCAGGACATTTCTGACTATTCTGACGACTTGTTTTCGAAAGTAGATATGACTACTGCTGACCGTTACAGTTCTAGGAATTTTTAGTTCCCAGAAGTTCAATCATGCTTCCTAGGTATTCCTAGACATGACTTAACTCCCTTTGGTAACTTGTTCATTTATTGGTTTAACCATTTCTTGGCATTCCTTTGAGACGTCTCAAACTGGTTATATAGGTTGCAGATGAATGTAGGTCTGACATTACTTTTTGGGCCATTTTCACATGTGATATTTAACGATGATTCAAAACTGATATTTGAAAATATGACCTCAGTCTGAACAGACATTAATTCATTCGACTTCTACGTAAATTCAGTTCCACAGTTTGTGTACATTGGCTGGTATTACCACCTCCTCGCTCTCACTAAGTTTCATAGCTTTAATGCACCTTAACAAAGCTGCATGCAACACAGCCAAAATGCAGCTTAATCACTTACAGTGTTCAGATAAACAGAGAGAACAGCATGCCTAAAAGGGTGAGATGAATCTTGTAAAACAAGAAGTGATCCGCTTCTTCTTTTAGTTGGAGTTTATGCTGTTTCTATTCTGCTAAGCCACGGAATTGTATCAGATGAGATCTTTTTTTTGTTCCCAAATAAGTGCTTACCTTTAAGATGTTAATGAGCTGCATTGTTAGTCATTCCTCTTAGATAACATGACCAGATGTCAGCCACAACCAGTCAGCTGTTCCTCTCCTGTTTTATCTAACACTGCTGTTCGATGCAATTTTGTTTCATGGTTCTGCAGTTGGGCTGACATCATTTCTTGTTTCACATTTTATCTCACCTCTTAAACATTAATTTTCCCTTCTTTTTAAGCCTTAATCAGTTTATTCATAAATTATCCTGTCTTGAAAAGGTTCCACATGAGTGTTGTTTACAGGAAGTGCTGAATGCAGAGACATTGAGAACAGAGTTATGAAATACGATTCTGATTGGTTAATCATGTGTCTCATATTGGCCTTTTTGCCCTTTTATGAGCATCATGAGCAGCACAGTTACTGCACAGAATATGTTATTTACTATGTTATGTATAATCAGCTGTGTTGAATGTGTGATATGTTAACCAGCAGGATTAAGGATTATGAACCATCATAAAATTTTTCAGGGCGGTTCAAACCCGAAATCCTCCCCACCTTAGCTATGCGTCTGAATAGGAGCACAGTTTTTTGACTTCAAGAATAAATGTCTTTAAAAAAAAAAAAACTGAGCAAACTCAGCTTTTTTTTTTTTTTTTTTTTAAATAAAAAGCAGTTTGGGCTACGGGATCCTCCATGATGAAGAGAACAAGAAAGAGATCAATCTCTGACACATTGCTCAGCCCATGCCCACAGTTTCTGACCACAGCCACTCTCTGTTTCTTTTTTGCACCATTCTCTATATACTCTAGAAACTTGTGTGTGAACTCCCTGGATATCAGCAGTTTCTGAAATACTCAGAGCAGCATGTCTGGCTGAAAGTCAATGTGATCACATTTTCCCCTAATCTTATGTTGGACATTAACTGAAGCTCTTGACCTGTGTCTACATCTGTATGAATCTACAGCATTGTACTGCTGCCACATGATAGATAACTGCATGAATGAATAGGTGTTCCTATTAAAGTGGCCAGTGTGTATATAATTTTGGTAATGAATTACAATCTGTTCATCTCTTTAATCTTACTGTGCCTTCAGAATGTATCTTTCAGATAAATGCTGACTAAAGAACACATTTAAGAGGAGCTGATATGTTACTGGTCTATTAAACTGACCTTTTTTCCTCTGGCCAACGTGACATTGGACTAAGTCTAATGTGGACAGTTACCTAAAGTTTGACAACACTGCATTGTTCTTATATGTTAACCCACAGCCTTTGCTCCAATTTCTCTAAAAAAAAACAAAAAAAAAGTCATCACAATCATTTTCAACTTTCTTCAGTATGCTCAAGCTAAAACCATGATTCAAGTACTCGAGTATGAGTGAACAGTTCTTTACTCCATCTAGTGACTAGAACAGTAAAATGTAAGAAAATACAAGACACTGGTGACGTTGTTATTAACAGTGTCAATTAAAGGGGGCACTTGAATACACATGATGGGCACTTTGAATACACAAAAATGATCTTTTCTATCATGCAGATACAAGTAATGCAATCTGTAAATACATTTATATTGTGTGCTAAATATATTATTTACTACATAGTATATACTAAATAACAGATCATTAAGTTCTGTCCCTAAAAATCATGATTAAATTTTAATGTCCCTGAAACCTATTTTCAACTAAAAAACATTTTCTCAAAGATGTGTATGTACTGACAGCACCATGTCTGCTTGGATATCTGCTTTGTATATCGTTTCCTTCTGCTAAGGGTTGCGTTCCTTACTATCCATCACTGAAAGTGAAACACACTGTACAATATCTCAGCAATGAGAATAGTTTCATTATGAAGCTTGTATATATTTCGCAGTTAGCAATAACTTGTGTTTCCATTAGTCATCAGTCTTGGTCATGGGGAGGAAAAAAGACATCATGCAGCAATAATAGTGTATATAGTGGATTCTTAGAAAGTAATTTAAAAAAAATATGTTTGTTCATCTGTATAATACAGTTGTGTTTTATTGTACAATAAATGCGACAAAGAGACAGATCAAGGAACAGATGTCAAGATGGGTCTAAAACCTGTGCTGTGTAATCTATATATTAATTATATTTGATCTACTGAAGTATTTTATGCCACAAATATCATTTTGTACATGCTTGGAAAGAGAAGGCTTTGTTACTTACAGAGTCAGTTCCAGATACGTATAAAAAAAAGTGGGGTTTGACGAGTTAGACTGTAAGCAATTTTTGCTTTCCTATCCATAAGCATGGCACAAAACCTGACAATATAGGCCAAAGATTTTCACAACTATTTTATTCCTTAAAAATGAACTCAGATTATCTACACAAAAATAGAAACATGCATAAAAATTATCTTTTTTTTTGCAGCAATTAACAGTTTGAGCACTTAACATGTCAACTTTCATAACTGAAGGTTAAAGTTTCACAAAAACAATCTTTGTGTATTACACTCTTCTTTGACCCTCACTCTGTTCTTCCAAAATCAGCAAAGTCACTGAGCAAAATAGGCGAAATATGTAAAGAGGTATGCTAAATGTGATCATATGGAAGGAAAGGGCAATTAAGGATTGACTGAGATGTTCAGAGAGCTGGCTCAGCTGCCCAGGCTGGGGAACATTTGAGTAAGAGTGGTCTGCTTTCTGCTCTTCTGCACTGACGAGGCTGAAGAAGGAGACACTTGTGTGGAAAGAGAGCTTTTCCTAAAAGTTTTCCCCTCGATCTGGCTGCTGGCTCTCTTCCCAGCCTTATGTCCCGTCTTGTTCTCCTCACCTGGGCTTGTACTGCTGCTGGATGTAGGGCTGCTTTTCTCTCTCAGTAAATACTCATCAGCAGAGCCTTTTCTGCGGTCCACAGCACTCTCTCGGTTCAGTTCCCTCTGCAGGCGCAGCGCCAGCCTTCTGTCCTCCTCCTCCTGCAGCATCCGGCTTCTCAAAACCTCCTCCTGCTCAGCCAGCTCCTGCAGGAAAACACTACCACGAGGAGGCGATGCAGGGGGTGGGGAGTCACAGGGCCTCTTACAGGTGACAGGTTCAGGCTGGTCACTATCTACACTCTTCCTCTTAGAATAGACAGTGGTTCTGTTTGAAGTGTCAAAAAGTTGTTTACAAGTGTCTGGGTCTGAGCTTGATGTAGAGGGTTTACTAATGGAGTCCAAGAAATGCAGTTCAATGCCAGAGGGATCTGTAGAGGTTGGAGTGTTCAGAATGTTTTCCTGAAAAATTTGTTAAGAACAGTGGAATATGATTATTTTTGTACTGACCAGAGAATGTATATAACATTTAACTACCATTTAACTAAACTACCATTACTGACTAACATTTAGACAACATTTAACTAAAGTTCTGGGCACCTTATTGTCCAAAAGAGTGGAGGACTGTTTGGTCTCGCAGTGTGGCTGTGAGTAAGGCACTTGGCACAGATATCTAAAGCACAATTAACATAACTGAATTACATTCTAATTACATATGAATTTCAAGCATTTCATTCATAATTATACAAAGGAACAAATAAGGTGCAACAGCCCTTTACAACAGAATTACTCACTTCTCAATGTGTCCCACAATTGATTTCTTTTTCTTGGCAGCATCGTTAACTTTACTGTTCCTCTGAGTTTCCAAAACTGGACTCGAGTTCTGTAACGATACAACATTGATTTTTTTTTTTTTTTTACTCTTCGTGTCTGTATATCAGCCAAAGTTGACATCATTATTTCACATGGCATTGCTATCCACATCATCACATTATGGGGCTTGGGAGTTCAGATTAGTAATAAACAATCAATGTTTATCATAAGAGTGAATCAAATGGCTTTGAACACTACCTAGGCTTGACAATGCAGTTTTACAGATAATGCATTGGGGATTGTGTGCAGATGGATGGTTCACATCAGGTTACAGTTGTACAGGCCAACATGTCCATCGTTCCAAAAAAAGTATTAGCTTTAGTTATGCTCAGAGTTACTCCTACTCAGTAACTTAAAAGCCTCATATTGCTGCTTCAGCCAGCACTTTTTTTTATCTCACTCTCAAAAAAAAAAAAGAAAGAAAAAGTGCAAAAGCAGTATGAGGGTAAAATATACACACAAATGCATTAACACCACAAGCTAGATTTCTCTCTCAATGTAAGATTGTGCATGTGGCTTGGTTGCAACAGCAACTCTGAATAACAGAAGCCGAGTTGCTACAAGATTTCCATAAATATTGCTTTAAAAAATAAATAAATAAATAAAAAAACTAGGGCTTTACTTAAAAGAATAACAATGTGCAAGACTGTTTGGACACTGACCAATTCTTCACTGAGCAATCTCGCCAGTCTCTCGTCATCCTCCAGCTGTCTCTCTTCCTGCCTCCTCCTCTCCTCTTCCACTCGCTCCTCTTCCTCAGCCAGGAGGCGCTGGATGTACTCCTCACTGGCCCTCCTCTCTGCCTCCTCCAGAGCTCGCTTCTCTTCTACAAACTGGAGAAATAAGAACAGTGTAAGATATAAATATTATAAATAAATACTGCACTACACTAGAGGCAAAGTGCAAAGGAGTTAGGACTCAAATCTGCCACCTGCCAGATCTAGTGTATGATGAGGCTTCTGCCCAATTTTTTTCTCCTTTAAAAACACATTACATAAAATAAAAAATTTATTTATTAAGTACAGTCTATTAATAGCTTATAACTGAGCTGTTGTGTAAGCTTTCACAGCCAGCTAAAGCTGTTATATATGAATTACACTGTTTTAGTGTGTTGTTTGCTTCACAGTTCTGATAACCTCATTAGAAAACATCTGTTCACAACACTGGACGTGGTACAAGTAAACACATGATGATAGTAAAGATGATTATCATCTTTATTATCATAATGATTATTTATCTATACGTTAATTTTACAGTTGGCAAAATGACCATAGGAGACATCCTACAGATTCTCAGGAGCCACACCATCAGAGGCATAAAGAATGCAGTGATAGGAATTTACAGGAATTTAGAGCTGTAGTTCATTAAGCAGTCCCTCAGGGAGGTTTGGTTTAAGAACCACTGATTTAGAGGATTTCCGTGTATGACAGTTATACAGCTATTAACAATCCTTTTACACAGCGCAGATGAATTCTCAAATCTGATTGGTCAGAAGGTGTGCATTATTTCTGTATAACAGCACAGTATACAGAATGGACAGTAGTTGTGGCTGTAACGTGAACGATAGGTTACTATTACTGCATGCATTCTAATATGTTATTGTTTCTATATTAACAGCTCAGATGCAGGAACTTGTATGGCAGACGCTCAGCATAATTTAAGACTAATAACAGATGGATTTTAACAAAGTAAAACCTGTAATCGTTGATGTGGTGACATTTTTTGTTCGGCGAGCATTATTTTTGTTTAACAGCACAATTTGTATTATTCCTTACATACACAATACTAGTCTCCAATACCAAGTCACCAATATCCATAAAGAAATGAACTGAATCGACAGTTTCTCTCACCTTGTTAATCTCCTCTTCATACTCTCGCCTGAGCTCACCTGGCTGACTGACCTTGGGTTTTGGTATAAACACTGTGGGAAGAAGAAGAAGGGGGTTAATGAGAATTCAGACTATGCATGAGCATTAGATTGCCATGTAGATGCATTACCAAGTCACAGTAAAGGTAGGCAGACATACATTATACTTACATAAGTGTAAAAAATAAAAACTTATAAAATCCTGTTATCACAACTGCATGCATACCAGATAATACACACAACTGAAAATCTTTAGAACAGCAGCACAATCTCATTATCATGACTTACAGGCCCTGTTACACTTCTTTTCCTGTATCTTACGTATCAGGATTGTATCTGGATGGAGATAATCCACATAAAAATGAAAGTGCATCCAAGACGCATTTGAAACAGATTTAATTCTGATCGCTTAAACCACTTCAGGAAGTCTGAGACTTGTTTCATACACATTATACAAATGTAAATGCATCTGTCTCTTCAAACCACATTTGCTAACCAAAATCCCTTCCAGTAGCACACACATGCACACTCACACACTCCCCATTTGTTTAATTGATCCTCCAAAGTTACACTCCAACACAGAGTCAACACGCAGCATGATGGTTGAGTAAAGGACACCTCCTTATCCTGATTGGTTGGATGTGTTTTACCTGTTCACATTAAGTTTTTCCTTCCAGTAGATATTTTACTGACAGCTGCGAGAATGTGGGGAAAATTTTCACCAAATTACTGACTCCACTTTTAGCAGACTAAATATCACCATGGGTGATCATTTGTTGAGGTCAGAATTTCCTATCCTTGGTCCCTTGGTATCCCTGCACAGCTTAGTTTTTCCGCTGTGACACGTGCTCTGCAATTCATCAGCAAATTATCAAACCAGGATTGAGTTTTATCATTCAGTTAGCACAAAAAAACACAAAAATGTGAAGATTAAGGTGGCATTTTTTTACGACCATGGTGTCTCCTGGGCAGCATATTAGCCCAAAAAAAAAAAAAAAAAAAAAAACAGAATAAAAGTACTAAATTCCTACAACTTGATGCTCTGTAAACATAAAAATGGCATATATGATGCAAACTGTGTTCAGATTACATTTTTATTATGTACCTGAAAAACTCCATATATATGTAATAGTGCACTTACTGTTCACATCCTCCTCGTCATCGACTCCATTTAATCGACGCTGACACTGTGTGGGGAAAGCGTCCTGTATGCGCCTCCACAGCTCTGTGTTCACTAATGTCTTGTTCCTGCCGTTAAGTCTAGCCCAGGTAGAGACACGCTTTCGGCAGAGAGGACAGCATATATTGGATTTGTCCACCGTCTCCAGGAAGCAGGGTTTACAGAACGTGTGCGTGCACGGCAGCGTGACCGGCTCCAGGAAGATCTCCAGGCAGACAGGACACAAGCAATCTGCCCGCTTCAGTTTCCCCTCCTGCCCCAACTCAGGGTCTTCTTCTGAAACAGGTGGCATCACTCCTCTGTCCTCTCTCTGAATGCAGATGTCTCTCTCTCTCTCTCTCTCTGTCTGTCTGTCTGTCTGTCTGTTTACAAAGCAGGAAACTGTTATGAAGGCAGAAGACATGTAACGGTCAACAACACAAATTTCCTGAGTTGTTCCAAACAACTACTAGACTGTAACCATCACCTTCCGCCACATCATGCTACATCTGTACCAGCATGTCATTCTTCAAATTCATTTAAATTCATTAAAATTCAGTTAATCAAACTGGGTTTTGGAGATAATGTGGATCACAGCCGAGACCTTTTGAGCTTTTAGTTCTGAAACAGGTGCAATTTTTTTTTTTCTAAATCACATGAATAGTTGTTTAGTTAGCTAACTAAAGAAGCATCATTACTGACCTTTAAATAAGATCTAAATATCTGAATAAATCAAACCTGGTCTAATGTTACAGCTAAAATTAAAACTAGATGTACAGTTTATAACCCTTCACTGATTATGTACCATTATATCTCAGATGAGTAACATGACGCCATATTTACTATTAACTTTATCTATTGAGTTGTTTTACAGCTTGAAGTGCGATATTATGTCATGTTTCCACTACTCATATTGTTTTTCCACTCACTTACATCATTATACATTGTGACTTGTATTATTATTATTATAGTTTATTAGTTAGTGCTCGTGGTGTTTGTGTGTGTTTGTGTGTGATATTCTTTACCTTACACTGGTTGTAAGCAATTCACCTGAGCCTCGTCCTAAGAATTTCAGTGCTATAATGTATATAAATGTGTCATAAATGTACTAACCAAGCCGCCTTGCTGTGCTAGCTGTGTTAGCTGTGTGCACGACCAACGCTAGTGAGTTTCCAAACTTCAGGCAAGCCGTGAAATAAAGAAAGCAAGCTAACTAGTTAGTGAAGACGTTTTAAACACTGAATTGGCTCTATCTTATATAATGTGGAACAAGTAGAACAAAACAACACACACATTTAAAACAAAATAAATCGTTTACATCGCTAGCTAGAAATGCTAACTGATTACCTCAGACAGGCCCAAGTCACAAAAATCCCGGGAAAAGTCTGCGGCTGTGAAATCAGCAACCACAGTCACAGAGCTCAGTGTCAGTCTAATTTCAAAATAAAAGTACTAATCTACTCTACAGAGCTCTTTGGGAAAATATATACATATTAGAAAGTTATATTCATATTTATTCATATCTGTTGTCTATTAGTGAGGACAAAGAGCGTACTAAAATACTGGATAATTTGTGATTTTTGGTTCATTGACCAAAAAAAGAACCTCTTGCCCCCTTTGCAACAGGAATATTATATTATATTATATTATATCTGTATTGTAGGGATAACCGAATGTGAATATATTATTTGAGTTGAACAGATAATGCATGCTAAAATATATATATATATATATATATATATATATATATATATATATATATATATATATATATGAATTCAGATCCAAACAATAGGCAACGTATTCAGATTTTTTTTGGTTGTTTGTTTGTTTTTGTTTTTTTGTTTGTTTGTTTTTCAGACTATGTGTGTGCATTAGGGTCCCGCGGGATGAAAGTTTTTTGTTTGTTTGCTTGTTTGTGTTTAGCTCACAGAACAGCTTGCAGAAGCGCTTGGGGAGGGTTGCCAGGTTTCAGCACAATTCGCACCTCAACTACAACTCAAAAACTGCACAAAAAGCCATGAAACTTAGGAAAAGGGCAGAAAAGGCCAAACAATTACAAACTTCATTAAAGACCATGTTCATTAACATTATAAGAACGGGAGATGGGAGATAAGAAAACCGTATTTCTACCATATTTCTGTACAAATAAAACACATAGAGTGCTTTCATATGGGGAGCTGCCTATGTAGCTCCCACAGACCGCATGCTGTGCACAGGACAACATACACTTCATGGCCAAAAGTTTGTGGACACCTTACCATGGAGCATGGCTGTGGGGATTTGTGTCCATTCAGCCTCTAGAGCATTAGTGAGGTCAGGCACATGACGTTGGGTGAGAAGACCTAGGGTGCAATCGGCGTTCCAGTTCAACCCAAAGGTATTCCGTGGGGTTGAGGTCAGGGCTCTGTTCAGGCCACTCCAGTTCTGCCACCATGTCTTTATGGAGCTCACTTTGTGCACAGTGGCATTGTCATGCTGGAACAGGTTTAGGCCTCTTAGTTCCAGTGAAGCGAAAATGCGCTACAGCATACAAAGACATCCTATACAATCGTGTGCTTCCAACTTTGTGGCAACAGTTTGGGGAAGAAACACATATGGGTGTGATCAGGTGTCCACAAACATATAGTGTAGCTCTTCTGAGCATCAAAAAAAAAATAAAATTTTAAATGTAAAATAATTGAAAAACGTTCAAATTGGTACATTCATTTGGGTGTTTTTCATTGTTGTTAAATGACCGTTCTCTATTGTTATTAAAAGAAAATCTTCTCAGAAAATCATACAGTTATTATAATGAAATGCTGCTTTATGGACCCCAGTTTGACTCACGGAAGCAATGCTTTCCAGTTTTATAGTAGATTCTGTAGTAGTGGAGTAATTTTACAACAGCATGTCCAGTAATCTTTTCTGATCTTTCTGTAATATAACATATAACCAAAGAAATTCAGTTTTTAAGTGTTTTCTAGTGTTTCCAGGGCACAGCGGTAGAAAAAAGAAATTCCAGTATACAACACAGCCACTTATGGTTTAAATCTGAATATAAAAACAGATACAAATATTTTGAGCACTACACAGATACAGATAATGGCATTGTGTTACATCCCTACTGTATGTAACTGGTAAGATCTAAACGGGAAAAAATATAATATATAATATTATAATATAATAAACATACTGTACATAGGTTTCATAACACACTGAATTTTAAAACAAAACCCCTGTTTCTTTTAAGAATTTATTTAGGTTATTGTATGAGTAATAATACAGTATGAGCCCTCTGAATATTGAATAAAATCTGAATAAAATAAACGTTTTAACATATTGTAACTGCTGGATTGTCATGACTGAGATTGCACAATTGCACTGTATTACTGAGTTCTCAAACTGGTAGTGTCACAATATTTCGTAGTTGTGCAACTGCCCTCACAAGATTCTGGGAAATATAAAAGCAAGCAAATAATTTGCCCAGTGGAAAGAAATTGTCAGTGTTCAGTGGACTATTTGAAATTTTTTGAGCTAAACCAATTTAATGAGTTTTATTCTTATTTTGTGGTTGATTTTAATGAGCCAGAGCAGGACGTTCTGTGTTTTCTCCTGGATAAATGTCAAACGTCCTTTGAAATGTCCTCAGCGGTCATACTTGGCAGAGGGGAGTCTGTGTCACGAGGCGAGGCTGTGGATCTCTCTGATTTTACTCTGAGTCGTAATCCAGAGGCTTCTACAGCCGCTTCTAATGCCTTCATGTCGACAGACAAGAGCAAAGATTACAATTTTATATAGTTAAACCTTGAGTATTTAACAAATCAGTCAATCATTATCAACTGAGACAAGTTCACCTGATTCTCAGCCAGAGCTTCTTTAGCCATGTAGTGCTCCCTCTTGATCTTTATCTCCACCTCCTCTGGAACGTCAGGAACCATCCAGTCAATCATGCGACCAATTAGGAATGCCACATGCTGAAACAAAATTTTAAGAGAGAATGTCAACCCTACACTAAAAATATTGGAGGCATGAAGTTCCTGTCAAAGATTAAAAAAATATAAAAAGTTAAGCTGTTTTGGGGCTAATAGTGTAATACGAGTTTTGTATGTTAAAAGGTAAACAGGTGCTCCATGGACCTCCAAACATATCTATCATTAAATCCTCACCCAATATAGATGCTCAGGTTAGTGAAACAAGTTAAACACTTTAAATTTAGCAGAAATCTGTAAGTTTTTAAATACAAATTGCATGCATTTAGATAGATAGTTTATTAATACATATTGACCACACCTCAAATATAATGACGAAACCAAGTCGAATAGCCAGCAGATTATAGTACTCTGGAGTGTGATGTCCCCTTTTGTCTCTGAATCCCCGATACCTGAGATTAAAAGTTGTAACTTCAGCTTACTAATAGGCATTTTTCTTAATTGCACAAAGAATTTTACACATCAGAGTTTCTTTGTACCTTGGCAATAGACAGATATGTTTTGGGAGTTGCAGTTTTTAAATACACAATTACTCAAAGTGCAACTTCCACCAAATGTTATAAAATCAACACTCTACAGCTGCCTGCTTTACTGGGAGAGTCTCTCGACCTGCACTGCATATCACTTTGCGTGAAGTTGTTGGGTGCGACAGAGAGGGTGAAATCGATGTAGCCTTTCAGAGTGCCCTCAGTGGTGTAGCGATAGTAGAGACGTGGCAGGAAATCAGACGTGAAAGCAATCAGGAAAGCCTAGCAAAGGAACAGGAAGTTAGACACGGCCAAAACAAAAACAAAAACACATTCATTTCTCATTAGCGGCTCCACTGATTATGTTTACACTTAAAAGGCGCTTTTCAGCAAAACATCAAAAGAAGTTTTAATGATAATTCATACAAGAACCAACACAATGGAGCGAAGCTGTGTTATCAAGATATACTATAAAGCAGGAATGCTCACATTGCTAATCACAGCCAGATGGGCGATCACCTCTAGGATTGTAAACCATATCCCGATGTCCTGCGCCCGCTGAGCCACAGGTCTGCGGTACTCACACACAAATTTCTGCGCATCTAGACGTACCTCCACCCAGTTATTCACCAGAGCAAAGAGTGGCGCCAAGGGACAAGCCGCCACAAAGATTGTAATGAAACCAAACTGCAGGACTGCAAAGAGGAGTTAGTAAGAGTACGTCTAGATGTAAATATCACTGAAATGAAAGCTAAAATACTGATCTATCGTTGCATACAGTATCTTTTGATGAATGTTTTCATTGTATAGCAAAAACAAAAGAATTGGTCGGTTTGTGTGTGTGTGTGTGTATAGAGTCATTGATATAGTGAAGGTTATCTAAGAAGTTGAGTGTCAATTGTTCAGGACAGGATGTTGGGCTTGCAACTTTCTCAGTAATTTGACAAGTTGCATATCTTTTTTTTTGGTTGTTTGTTTTGTTAACTTTGAGAGAGAGTAAAGAGTGGCTGGTGAGGGAAAGACTGTTCATAGCTGCCATAGTCTGATAATAGGAACGTTCCACAACATTAAATGTAACTTAAAACAGTTAAAAGTATGATATCTTTAATTTAATAAATTATTTAATTGAATTATTTATTTAATGCATTAAAAATTGTAATTGTTTACACATTGCTGTTGTATAAGAAGAATAAAAGACTACCGGTTGTGCTGTTATTGGAAAATAATCAGCTTCGGAGTGGTAACGGTCAGTCTGCTTTGCATCAAGCTGCATTACACGACCACGGCATTGATTATTTTCCTATAACAGCATGCCCAGTCATTATTTATTCCTTAATTAGGTGCCCTTTTTTAACCATGACATGATGTAATTTGGCTAACTTATTCTTGCTTTAAAGCCTGTGATTCAAACTGAAGATGGATCTTTCAAAGACTTTATTCCCACTTATGCAATAGCTTTATAAAAAAAAGCAATACATCTATAAAAATGACTCATATAACTCATATAATGCTCATATAACATTTGAGAAGCTTTAGGAAAACATTTAAATCAGAGATGTTCTCTATATGTAAAAAAAAAAAAAAAATCAGTGTGGGAATATAAGCATGGGAATGATATGAAATTCAATAACTCACCCATTTCCAGATATTCATCAAACAGGCCCTCGCACACCAACAGTCTATAATCCGTTTCCCAGGGTGCCTCGCCGTCTTGTTCATTTACTCCCTTTTCTTTATGAGCTGGATGAAGTTTCCGCTTGTGCCACCATGCCTTCAACTTACTGTGGGGGTCAAGAGAGGACGCATTTTTAAAGCATTTTAAGGGAAAATTTTGAAAATTGCATTTTTTTTGTTATAAAGAAATGGAGACTTACGGAAGAACAAATTCTTGAACATTGTTGATGACTTGTTTGCCTACCATGATGACCAACAGCTCTTGAGCAAGCTCAATAAGACATCCCGAAGCACCACACTGGAAGAAATAAGATGAACCAATGAGATCACTGAGACTGCGAACTTTATTAAAGTATTGTTGTGTAATGCTATTCATGGAATTCAGAAAAAATAAGGAATTAACAAATGAATAAAAAGTAACAACTAATTAATGAAATGCAGTTTACACTCACATCTTCATTTCGAACCCCAAAAAGTGTATAATACTTTCCAGGATATCCAACAAACCTTTAAAAAACAACACATATAATTTATCTGTTTATTTTCACATGAAGTGAACAGAGTCTGCTGTACACTCACCTGCCCTTAAAAAAAGCAATGTACACTGGAGAAGAGTAGAAGTTGACAAACTGGAAGATGAACACTTTGAGAATAAAAGCATCTTCATATTTGGTCTGAGTACGGTGCATTTCTGTTGGTGGTAAAGCAATAAATCATAAGCTCTGCATTATCACAGCAATCATGGATGAAAGTTCAGCACATGTTTGCTCACCCCATCGGGTCAGGATTTGGGCGAGATAT
This sequence comes from Pangasianodon hypophthalmus, assembly GCF_027358585.1. NCBI lineage: Eukaryota > Metazoa > Chordata > Actinopteri > Siluriformes > Pangasiidae > Pangasianodon > Pangasianodon hypophthalmus. The sequence continues at coordinate 14,515,581 of NC_069723.1, read as the reverse complement.
GTGTACACCTTAGACAGTAACATAATCACCACCAAGTTTAGCACTGAGCCGGTGAGACTTGCTATCCTCCCAGCCTGTGATATAGGCAAAGAGCACAGCATTGGTACAAAAACAACTAAGGCCAGCTTTTACATCTAAATAAATGCTTATTTATTAGGCTAATGCCCTGTTTGCTTGTGACTGAGTCTCCTGTACAGCCTTTGAAGAAAAAAATTACTGCATAGCTTAACAGATTAAAAGATAACAATACTATTCTGACAATTCAAATAATGAAATTATGTTATTCAAAAGGATGATACAGTCCATGCTGTATAATAGGCAAAATGTACTTACAGAGAATATGAAAAATTCATTCTGAGACTTGTAGATGATGATGCTCAGGATGGTCCGGTAGAGAATAATTGCTATCAAGAACATCAAAACTACAGCAACCTGCAGAAATCAAGCTCAGTATCAAAATACAAATAGAACATTCTTTAACACAAGGATAAATGGAGGAAGTTCATTTCCCTGTCATTTTTACTTTACCATCAGAATGATGACCATGTTGCCAGTCACCATGCGCTGAAACCGACTAATCTCTGGGAAATGTGGCTCCTCAGCCCCTGTTATAGGATTACGGACTGTCATTGGTGCCATGGCAGCGAACTCTGGCCTTGGCCTTTCCTAAAATTGACGATATAAAGATGTAGCTATAAAAGAGCTACAGCATGTTTAATTAGAAAATGATGATTACAAGCCCAGTGACACACTCCAGCACAAAACACATCTGTAGAATATTTGACATAGAGCTACTTTCCATTTTAAACTCCTCCAAGGCCAGGACTAGTTACAACTAAATTTAAAGGTGCAGTATGTGATGTTGAAAGGTGTTTCTAGTCCTGTAAAATCATGTAATTTGAAGGATTCCTTAGAAAAATATGTAATCTGCAATATTGTTTTGCAATTTATCTGTCTGGTTTGTTAATTTCAAGCTTTCATTTACATTTTTTGGGCCCAGTGTAACATGCTTTGAGAGGCAGGACTCAAATGCATAAAGTCAGCATTAGCACTACCATTTTTCCTTATTCCTCATAAGGCATACATATTTTGACCAGAGTGGTGGTGGGCTGGGGGGAGGGGAAGGTGTGTTAATGTTAATGCTGAGAACCCTAAAAGTTACTTACTGCTCCTTTAATCAGGGAAAGACTTGTTTTTTGTTGATGAATCGAATCAGGTGTGTTATATTTATAGGTGCAGTGGGTTATATTTATATACAGTATGTATTATCCTCACACACACACACACACACACACACACACAGAAATTAAGATAATATTATTATTATTTTCCCCATTTCACTGTTTGGAACAGCTACATGCCTATCTAGTCTTCTTATATTCTTCTTATATTCTCTCCTTACCTCAGTCTCCTCAAACTCAGAGCAGTCCCACCTGTGAGCCAGCACAGAGCAGGTACGCTTCCAGTACTCCAGGAAGGTGACTGCCCAGAGGGACATGAAGATACTGAAGAACACTGTTCCACCATTGTCAAATAATAATCCTGCCTGTGGCAAAATAATACACAATATTTTACTAAATACAGCACACTAACTTACACAGTACCTTTCACACAGACTCATTAAACCCACTTTATAAGTGTAGCAGATGCTGGAGAGGTTCCAGTAGCTACAGATGTTACAGATTGGACACATGACAATACTGTCACCACTGTTGCAGATTTCCTGCCTAAGGGAAATAAATAATAGGTCAGAAAGGTTGAAGGTCATGATCAGGATAGGAATACTCTACTAATACTCTTGGCCTGGGTAAAAGATATCAATATTGCTCACGCTGGGATATCAGTGACCATGAGCCAGATTCCAAACAAAGACAAGAGGAAGCCTACAACTGCAGCGGGAAGTAGCCACCCTGTATAAAATCCTGGAGAGAGAGAGAGACGGGATGTTTAAAGATATCACAAGTATGAGATAGAACTGGGTGGCGTCAGGCACTATCTACATTTAGATAAGAAACATAAACCTTACAATATCAGCACCTACGCTCTTTCTCAGTGAAGCAAATCACAAGTACTTAAATACTACAGCATAGTATTCTGACATGTTTTTATTGAGTTTACATTTGCACATCTTCATACCACGTACCTAACCAGGCAAAGTAGAGTGCAACCTGCTCGCCAAAATATTCACGGATGTGGTCCAGAGGCTGGTACTTCTTCCAGCAGCCCCATCGTGCCCAATAATGGTATAAGATCTGCCTCATGCTCAGAAAGTCAGGATTAAGTGGACTTTTGGGCATCTGATAATGCCCCTTAAAGCAACAGCGACAAAAGGAGTGTAATGGTTAGTATGTAAAGCCATGAGGAACTATATATATATATATATATATATATATATATATATATATATATATATATATATATATATATATATATATATATAAATACAGTACTGTGCAAAAGTCTTAGGCACCCTATTTGTTTTAGTACAAACTTTGTTATAGATTTGTATTTTATGACGTCTATATTATTGAATCAGTACAAAACCTTTTAGATTTCCAAACATTAGTTTTCCAGCACAAAATTAAATGTAACAGAAAAATGTTTGTATGTCAGTAAAGAAAGCAGCAGATTACATAAGAGACAATTTTCAGCCAAAAAACACAATGAAGGTTGCTGGGTTTTGCTGCAAAAATAAGAAGCAAGTGTGATAGTCAGAGTCTCCAGAAGAACTGTGGCTGCTTCTGCAAGATGCTCAGTAAAACTTACAGCTAATCTCCTTATAAAACTGCACAAATTGTACCTGAGACTACTTTTTTTTAAAAAGCAAAGGATCGTCACACCAAATATTGACTTTGTTTCATTTATTACTGTTTACAGCTCTTTATAGTATTTTTTTTTAATGTAGGAACATTTAATTTCATTATTTTTGAAGGCATCTTTGCTCTATAGCATTTCTTTGCATGCGCCTAAGACTTTTGCACAGTACTGTATATATGGTAGAAGGACTATGTAAAATCTTTATTTATTATAAACATTCTTGTACCTACAGAGACTCACCTCATGTAAGGGATATGCAGCAGTGAACACATTCTCACTGACCAGCCTGGCTATCCCAACCTCTCCTCTCTTCAACGCTCCAAACTGCGTCCTAGCTAATATCTCATACAGCTGTGGGACAAAATTTAGTAGCAGTGATAGGTTACTCATAATTAGGGACATGTTTCCTGTGTAAAAATGATAGGTGATAAGTAAGGAATAAACCTGAATAAAACTAGGTGTGTTGTTGTATGGAAATTAATCAACAGTGGGGTGGCGTGATGCTTACCACCCCAAAGATGAGATTTTTAAAACTCAAACACTATTTGTAATAGGAAAAGCAGTTATTGTTAGTAGTCAATAATGCTCTAGAATAGGACAACACTAGTTTGGGAACCTCTGATATTTATGTACATGTTATAATATACTATACATTCTAAGTGCAAAAAGAGTTTTTAACTTACATTTTAGGTTTAATTTTTGACAATTTAGGCTAATTTCTCTAAGGGCAAAATGCAACTTTTAGGGCTCGACAGACAAATACAGAGAAGTGCTCCATATGGAGCACAAGGAAATAAATGAGCTCAGGATTGCAGTAGGATACATTCACAGTGCTTTAACAAACCGTGCCCTAACCCCGGAATAATGTCATAAAAGTTATGACAGCAGGCTAATGGCTAAATCCGCTAGCTTATCTGGGTATTGTTTAAATACTTTCAAGCATTCAAGCTTACAATTTGATGTCTCTGTGTCTTCTTGAAGAAAGTGTCCTTGTTTTCATGGCCAAGAAACCTGCAAGCAAAATATGGACATGGTAAATGTATTGTATGTGTATCTACAGTGTGTGTGTGTGTGTGTGTGTGTGCGTGTGTGTGTGTGTATTTGACTTTAAGGAGGTTGTACAGCAAGCAAAGTCTATGTAAACAATACTGCGTGTGAACACAGACTCACACTGTATTCAAACACTACCTCTACATTCCTGCTTCGTAAAGCATACATAACAGACCCTGTCAGTGGTTAAATAGAAAAGCACCAAGCATTTGACTGCCACTGAAGATCAGTAATAGTGCAAGGGTGATACTGTACCTCTCCAGCTTGTTTGAGCGGAACTGGCAGGTGTAGTAGTCTGGTGGAGGGTTGGGTACTTCCTGAGCTAAGATATTAGGGATGTGTAACTTTCTGAGGACTGTTTCTGACCAGTTGGATTCTTGAGATGACTCAACCTGTAGAACAGATCCATCAGAAAGAAATAACACCCTTAGACACATTTCATGAATATACACTATATGGTCAACGTATCTGGACACCTTGACCATCGCACACATATATGGTTCTTCCCCGAACTGTTGCCACAAAGTTGGAAGCACACCGTTGTCTACAATGTCTTTGTATGCTGTAACTTTACAATTTCCCTTTGGGGCCTAGCCCAAACCTGTTCCAGCATGAAATGCTGCTGTGCACAAAACGAGGTCCATAAAGACAGGGTTATTGCTGATATTGGTGTGGCATGAGTGGCCTGCATAGAGCCCTGACCTCAACCCCACGGAAGAGACCTTATCAGATCAGAGCCTGACTTCACTAATGCCCTTGTGGCTGAATCAGCACAAATCCCCACAACTACACTCCAAAAGCTACTGGAAAGCCTTGATATGTTATTATAACAGCAAAGGGGGGACCAGCTCCATATTATTACCCATGGTTTTGGAATAGGATGTTCAGCAAGCACATATGGGTGTGATGGTCTGGTGTCCACATCCTTTTGTCCATATAGCATATTATGCATGTCTCATGAACAGATCCTCTGTAAAGTTCTGTGTAATAAATTGTATTCCCCATGTGTGTCCCTCTTGATTCACCTGTAACGGAACCCGGAGGCTGATCTCCTCTGCGTAATAACATAGCACATTCCAGGGGGCACTCAAGAGCACGTATGTTGTCTTTGTCTTGCCCTGCACAACCTCCTTCTAACAACAGACACAGTTTAATAAAAATTAATAATAAAGTATTGAATATAAAGGGAACACCATAGTAGTTTAGCCAAACAAAAATATTTTATTCTTTGGCTAAACAGTTCATTAAATAATTTACATTTTTATCAAGTTTACAAGTTCTGCAGTACATCTACTATAGTACTTCATAATAGTTTTTTGCACCAATACTCCGATCAGATATACAGAAATTTGTGTGTTTAGCTATTTTGTTTGAAACAAAAAAATCATAACGTGGGCTGCCTATAAAGATTTGCCATTGTTATTCATAAAAATACATGTTTAAAATAACAGTGGAATGTATGTAATATACATGTCAGCTACCTTGGCAATCAAACATTCTCACTGAATATAAACAGATTTGTTTCCTCGGCATATACTGTACATGTATACTGCAGTTATTCAGCATATTTTGGAATGTGCTAATCATCACTCATCATAACTCAAGTGGCGTGATTGGTATTTTTGAGTCAATACTGACCATGATACATGATACTGACCATCTCCTGATGCAGGCCAGCGGTTTGCAGCCTGGACAGGAACTCCGTTCTCCACTTCCTGTGGATATCATTGGTGGTGTTGGACGATTTGTCTTCTGGTTCGACAGGCTTTGCTTGATTCAAAGTCTCCTCCCATACCAGTACAAAATCTGTTAACATTTCAGAAGAATGAATATTATGAATGAACAATTTATTATGCTTGTGCCATGTAACGAAACTGAATCATAGTACATTAAAGTGTAACAGCACAAATACAAAACCATAAATATATGTTCATCAGATTAGCAAGTTCCATGTTATTTGAATTTATATTTAATGACCATTTAATGTGTTTTCTCTGGTAAGGCATGATCATTAGTAAAATCAGAGCTAGTAAAAAAAAAAAATCAAGGCTAGTCATTAGATATGTGACTAATGGACCGGTGAGTGCAAGTTGAACATTACACAGTGCACTGAATGTGCTTATTTATTAACTCCATCCTCAAGTAACATTATTTTTTTTTGTATTCACATACACTCTTATATATTAAAAGACATCAAATGCAGACTTACCAATGCATGTGACTCCATCACTAAACACATTCCTGGCCTTCTGAGGTGACTGTGGGGGATCCATGTCATACGTTACTTATTAGATATACAGTAGATCAAACTAAAGTAAAACACTTCATACTACTACTTGTTTAGCCAGACTAGAATGAATATAATGCATAGATACACAAGTCGTTTTGTCATGTGTTTCCACATATGCAAAGCAACAGGAGGGATTAAAAATTGATATGCGTTGGTGTGTTTTTGACGGTGCTGACCTTCTATGAAGCCACATGCAAACTAATCACTTATTATTAAGAGCTCATAATGCCCTCACAAAGCATGGGTATTAAAGGGTCAGTCTCTTTCCTACTCTCTCAGTTTCTCAAACACACACACACACACACACACTTACTCCACCCGTTTCCATGCTTCCGTAATTATGGTCAGGGAGCTCAGACAGGGTGATCAGTGTTGTGCTGTCTTCTTCACCATTTGGCTTCATTGTAGCCCTCCAGCATTAGCCAGCACTCCTCTTCTTCACTTACCCTCCAACCATGTAATCTCTCTCTGAAATACATGCCAAAATGGCCTAGCATGTTAGAAGTAAGTCTTTAATCCAGCGTCACATAGTAACCACAGATGGCTCATGGGATTAAAAATATTAACAAGCTGATACTTAGTGATGTGTTTGATTTATTACAGTTGCATTGAGTCAACAGCTTGAACAAAATGAACCCAATTAGCAATGACATCTGGCATAACAATTGTAAATAGATCCCTAAAGGAAACAACAAGCTCACAATTCCCCATTCAGAGGAAACACCAAGACAAAACACAGGCCACGTGCACAAGTCCAAAGATGTGAGACACTCGCAGTCTTTCTGTCTCCTGGGTCTGTGTAGCACACATGGAACCCTCTCTGACTCACCATCAGTGCCAGTGCGGTTACACTGATCAAAATATTTGTTGTAACACACAATGCAAATGTAGTAGAAATATTAGTAAAATACATGACCTCTGAGCACAGAAGAGGAAGAAAAATGTAATACTGAAAACCAGCCAATGAACACTTGAACATGGAGAAAGTAAATCTGGGTTCTACATCACCATGTTACAATGATATATGTAGTATTATGTAGTACAAATCCCGTCATTTTAGACATCACGCTGATGAAGGACTTTTGTCACAAATGTCCACAAGTATTTATGTTGTTGTTGCTGTACTCTTTTCTTTTCTTTCTTATTTTTCTTATAGGCCTATATGTATCACTGATTTGCGTGTCTGAACATTTACAATCTGATCTTACTTTAACCGTGATAAGATTTCTTTGACAATGCCTCTGCAACATTAAATTTTCTGTCATATTTCCTGACCAACTTCAGCAAAACCAAGCTTTGCTTTTGGATAGACATTTACTCATAATATTTTGTACCAGTAAATGACCATGCAATTACAATGTGCTATATTCTATATAAATGGCAATGATCACTGTAAATATGTTTGAAAGCTGTTAAACTATTTCAGTCAGTCTTGATAAAACCAGAAGTCTTTTCTCTGTATGGTATCTGTATTAATAACTAAAGATGATGGTCTCCCGCCTGTTGCATAATAAGCTGTTTTGTTCTGTGCCGCTGTAGTATGACTACGTTATCGTCATTTGGCTGTGGGATGCCAGTCGTGCAGGGAGCTGTGTCACTTCAGAGAGTTCTCACCACAGAGGTACGCAAATCACATTGCACTCATTGTCCTCACTAGTAGGCTACAGCGTCAATGTAAACCCGACTGTCTGTAATCAGATAGCTGCAGTTTTGATCGTTTTTAGTTACATGACAGCCAAATATTTTTTCCACCACATTTACATTTGATTTATATCCTGACTGAGGTTTCATGTACTCATTGCTTACCTGTTGCTGACTGTACTTTCTCTTTTCCTCTGTTCTGTTCCTCACCTCTGAGTCTTTCCTCCACAACTGTATCTTTAATAAGGAATGGTCTACAGTTCCAGAGAGTGGTTGCACAGGATGTGGCACTCACTATAACCCTTCTCCTCAAGAGAGATAAGGTAGGAGGCAGGGCAAAAGAATGATGAGAGACATAGAGGGAGTGTTTCATCCTGTTTGCTGTTAAGGAGGAGTCTCTCAGCACCACTTACACACACACACACACACACACACACACACACTTAAACACACTTTACATAAATAGGTAATGTTACAAAATGGAGATCACTACAAGTTGATGAAAACAAGAAAAATGTATGTTTTACAGAATTTGCATTTGCAGTATTTGTCAGAAATCTGATATCCCACTTAACTCTCGCTTACTCTGGTCGTTGCTGAAGTATCGTTTTTCAGAAAGGACTGATCAGGCGTGTTTTTCTTGGCTCAGGAGCAGCACTTTGTTTTCCTTAATTAGAGACTGACGGACCCGGAAGGCCAGTCATTACTGACTCAAAAGTTAGTCTGTCAAATAACAGCACCAAAACAAATATATACAATATGCAAAGTAGCATGAATTTTAAACACTTCTGCTTACTTCCATCTCCCAATACATCTCCAATCAGGGGCACTAAATACTTGGCTCAGGTGCACCAGAAACCATCCATCCACTCTCTGTACTGCTTATCCTACACAGGGTTGCGGTGGAGCCTGGAGGATATCCGAGGGTACTCAGGGCACAAGGCAGGAGACACCCTGGATGGGGTGCCAATCCATCACAGGGCACAATCACACACACAGCAGACACTTTAGTGATGCCAATCAGCCTACAACGCATGTTGGAAAACCAGAGGAAACCCCTGAAGCACAGGGAGAACTATAGAAAAATTTTTCTGTTGTCTTTATTAATTTCATCTGTTGTCAATCAGTATTTGTTAATCAGTGTTGTAATGACAATCAGTATTATGTCAGTAGTATTGTAAAATCATGACTTTAAATCACCTCATGTTAAATCAATGTGAATGTATGCAGAGGAATTCAGATAACCTGATGTGACCTGGTTTGTGGAAAGTACCTAACTTTCAGTTTTATTCATACACTACATTGTATCTTTTCTGATAACTCTTTTTAAAAAAATAAGCTGACTCAGCTCGTGCCACAATTCCAATGTAGCAAATTGAACAATGGGATAACTGTGGCGAACGAAAGGGGTGTGATTTAAAAGAAAAAATGAGAAAACTCCACCTAATGAGATCATTGTTTTAGAATTATATAAAATCACGAGCCACGACTATGTAAATCAGATGCTCTGCAGACATCTCGGCTTTGTTGGTTGATTCAATAAAGTCTAATGATTTTTGGCATCCAGAACCCATTGTCTTGTCTTTTTTCTTATTTGGAATTGAAGAGTTTTTGCCACGACAGAACATGCAAGCTCCCACACACAAGAGGCAGGAATCAAACCCCCAAACCCCAGAGGTACAAGGCAAATGTTCTAGCCACTAAGCCACCATCTCCCCTGAAACTGGAAAACAAACCTTCAGTTAAGCTCCCAGCTAGCTCTCCTTTCCAGGGCCCACATGGGTTAAAAGTGGGTTTGTTGGTTTTGGGTATGGGCTGTGAATGCGTTTGCACATGGGCTAACACTGAAGGTCTGTTTCGGCTGCCCAGGCAAACATATAGGCTCTAAGTGTTTCACCACAATTTTTACATGTTGATTCCTCATGAAAACTCCTTTTATATTTACATTATATTTACATTTATTATTTTTGCCTTTGTAAAGAAAAATGCACTGCAGTCAGGTATACCAACGAGCCATTGCAGGCTTAACAACCAGCAGCAGTCCTGGGCTTTTATTTTAATGTCTGCTACCTTTTTTTTTTTTTTTTTTTTTTTTTTTGTCTGAACAACTTCTTTTAATCTAGTCTGAATACTCTTTAATCACAAATATTATTTTAATCTAGTCTGAAAACTGTGTCTCATTAATATGAACTGTGTGTTCACTTGGCTAGACATATTTCAATGTAACAGGTCAGAATATCAGGTACATGTTTGGTACCACACACACACACACACACACACACACACACACAGAGAGAGAGAGAGAGAGAGAGAGAGAGAGAGAGAGAGAGAGAGAGAGAGAGAGAGAGAGAGAGAGAGAGAGAGAGAGAGAGAGAGAGAGAGAGAGAGAGAGAGAGAGAGAGAGAGAGAGAGAGAGAGAGAGAGAGAGAGAGACGTCAAAATAAATGTAGCTAATAAATATAAAACTTTAACTTGGCGATGAGGTTATGAGACAGGCTTTGGGACTTTAATTATGGAAAGGAAGAAAGTGGTTTCATGCTTCCTGTTTCACAGTTAAACTCAGTTATGAGCGGGAGTCCCAGCACGTAGCTTACAGGCAGTTTACACTTAACTGTTCTTTGTGCAGTTTTGTGTGTATTTACATTTCAGTTTAGCACAGCAGTCAGTAAGTGACAACAAAACAGTTGGCTAGTTTCCATTATGACCATTATTTGGCAGTATTTTGGTTCCACTGTAGCTATTTTGAGTGTTGTTAAGTCAACATTATTGATATTCGTATTGACTTTTTTCAGAGATGCCGTCGAATGTGGAAATAAAGGCGTGGCTTCGTGACCTCGACCACGTGACCAAGCGCGCGAGGGAGCTGAGCGGCTCAGACGGGACCATCATACACCAACATGACACGTTTTTCCACACGCCGAAGGAGGGTCGCCTCAAGCTAAGGGATTTCTTAGTGAGTCTGCTGATTTGAAGAAAATAGTAATGAATAAGAAGGAATCAAATATATTAACCCTTGATATACCTGTTATTGGCCTTACAGGATGGAAGTGGACAGCTGATATTCTATGAGAGACCAGACATGAGTGGCCCCAAACTGTCCAACTACTCCATCACTCCCACAAATGATCCCCAAGGCCTGACTGTGAGCACATCAGCATTAGTGCTGTTCTTACTGTTCTCTGGAGCAGTCTAACATCATTCATTTGATAACATGCACTGTTTTTTTCAGCAGGAGGTCACATGCATTCTGGTATTTAACACATAATAAATGTCCTATATATGTTGTTATGTATAAATGTTATAACCCAATGACTTTTAAAAATAAAAGCATCATTCATTTTGGCATTCAGATATTCATTCATTCACCTTCAGTGACCGCTTTATCCTTAGTGGATCCAGAGCCTGTCCTGGGAACACACCCTGGATGGGATGCCAGTCCTTCTCAGGGCACCACACATACACACACACACACACACACACATTCAAAAGAACATTCACGCTTAAGGGCAATTTAGAGCAGTCAATCCACCTACCAGCATATTTTGGGAGGTCAGAGGTAACTGGAAAAACCCAGATAAAGCAAACATTGGGTTTGACTACTTAGTTTTGAATTGTGCTAAATCTTAACCTGGAAAGGTGAGACGTCTTGTATTTTATTTTGGGTTTTGTATTTTTGTTGTTTTGTGTGCGTGTGCGTGTGTGTGTGTGTGTGTGTGTGTGTAGAGAGTACTATCAGACGCTTTAGGACAGGTGGGTCAGGTGAAAAAGCAGAGACGCCTGTACATGGTGGGACAGACCCGAGTGCATGTGGACTCTGTGGAGGGCCTGGGAGACTTTATGGAGCTTGAGGTATAGTGGAGCTTGTTCAAGATGTATGAAGGGGTAGTGTAAAATAGCAGGCTGCTAACTGCAGTGTGTGTGTGTTGAAACAGGTAGTTATGAGGGAAAACCAGAGCACAGATGAAGGAGTTGCCATTGCCCACCAACTGATGCAGGATTTGGGTGTGAAGAAGGAGGACTTGATTGACGGTGCATACATGGACCTCCTACTCGCAAAAGGCCATCAGAATGGAAAGTAATACAGATGGCATGTTCAATTTTAACAATAAAATCCACTATTTTTGTACTGTTGTTTATTTTTTTTATAAGGCTGATATGCCCGGCTCCCCCTGCATGTCCCCTGCATGTGTAGCATAAGTGGTATAGAAAATGGATGGATGGAAGGCTGATATGTTACCAACATTATAGACCATTAAATAAGAAAACTGTAGTAGTATTAAGTTTATTTAAAGGTTTTATTCCATTGTCCACATTACTAAATCATTACGATACATTACAATATAATTTTATAAAGGAACTGATGAGTTACTACGTCATGTTAAATGGAACTCTGACATTTACCATACTCACACATCTACTTTTTTAATGAGTCTTGGTCACCTGTAGATTATATTGAGTACTCTCTAGATATACAGAATCAACATAATGCTCCAAGGGCTATCATTATTTTCTGGAGCTGCACAAGTACTACACTTGTGTACTACTGCACTTGTCTGTTACATGTCAGAGAGCGGATAGACCAGGTATCCGCTGAAAGAGTTGTAGCCCTGCATGTCTGCACACAGAAACCTTCCAAGCACCAGCTCGACATAAACCTGGTTGCCTTGTTTCAGCTGAAGGAGCACCGTCTGCGTGGCGCTGTCCTCCGAGTCCTCACGGTTGTCTTCCCAGGAGGAGGCTATGACCTGGCCTTCTTTCATCAGCTGTACCTTGTGGTAGATGCGCTCTCCTTCTGCTCCCACATTAGAGTAAACCGTGTAGGAGAAGGAGTAAAGGCCAGCACGTGGGGCCGTGAATGTTCCTGTGCACATGTAATTATCACATCACGTAAATATCTCTAGCATGGCGTTTATGATTTTGTTGGCTTGGAAAGTGTTTAATTAAAGATACAGTTGAACATAAAGGGTTTTAAGGTATAATATATATTCTGTTGATCCCCAGAGCAGCAGATGTGCTATGAGTCTTCCGGTGTCTGCTAGGTTTGAAGTAAAACCACTAGGAAGATGATTGCAGTCCCTGCTGAAAAATCCAGCTTGGTTTGACCAGCTGGCAAAATGCATACTGAGCTGTTGAAAATGGTAGGCCATGTTTGCCATCTGGCAAACGCTGGTAGAATGGAAACAGTTTCTGAATTACTGCTGTTAATGCTACATTGTAGAAACTTTTTCTTTACTAAAGAATGTAACACAAGGCATTTAGAGAATCTTAAGCATTAATTGGCCAGTTTAGCCATGTAATAAGGAAGCTGGAATATAACAAAGATTTTACCAGTTTGACCAGCTCAGTTTGTGTTTGGGCAGCTTTTGGTCAAACCAAACTGGATTTTTCAGCTGAGGTTTTTGTATGTGTTTGGAAAGGATACTCACCCATTGCAGGATTATACCCATAGCCTTGGTTGAGTGAGACATTGCAGTAACAGATGGACACATTCTTGTTAAAAGGTCCAAAACATCCAGTTAGAGGTGCCATTGTAGCCACAAATGCTACATTATGTCCAACTTGTATTCAAAAAAAAAAAAAGAAAAAAAAGATGAGAAGCACAGGGACTTATTTTTTAGTAAACTGTAGCACTTAGATTTACTTCAAGTCAAATGATGATGGACAAGTGGGTGAACTGGTGAGGAACACAGTGAGTCTTACCGGCAACCTCCTCAATCTGGTTATTGAGACTGTGCAAGTCCTTCCATAGGCCCACCATGCGCATGAAGGTTGCCTCCTCCAGCTGGAATAGAGGTGCAGTCACACAGCAGCAGCCTTTCGGCTTCCTGAATGCACACTCACAGTCCCATCCTCCACAGGGCAGAGTCCCGGTCCAATTAGCTGTGTGTGAGAGAGCAGCACCAAAACCTTTGCTTTCATTTATCCATTGGCAAAAAAATAATGCAGATTGATAAAGTAGTATATATCAAAAGGTGCTTACCTGCAGCTTGCCATAGAATATCTAAGGGACTGCTTGTTTGTGCCCTTAAGCATGGACACAGTGCCCCCAGCAGGCCCAGAACAGCCACTGCAGCTATCTTCATCCTTAACTAGCTCACTGAAGAATCTTGTCTTTGTTAAGTCAGAGTAACAGAATTCAATATTGCTTTTGTAGTTCACTTTCTCTTCTTGAGAATAAGTTCAAATATGTTTAAATTTTATGTTGATTAATTAAAATTCATAAATCTATGGCAACAATCATTTTTACACGCATACAAAATTGTCAGGCACATCATGCATTTCAACACTTAAAGAAATACTTCATCATTTTTCAATAAAAAACCTGTTTACTCTCTTATAGTGGAGGGGTATTGTTGGGGCAATCAATAAACTACTTTTTCCAGGGGAGAAGGTGTGATTTTGCCTCACCAGCATAGTCAGTAAGTAACCAAATTTACTGTTTACTACAGTGTTTGAAACTAACCCCAACCATTACCATTTGAATTTGCATTATAAATTTGACTATTTTATACAATTGCATGTCGTGCATTTTAACACTTAAAGCAACATTCATCATTTTTCAACAGTTTTCTCAATTATAATGGATGTCTAAGGGCAGTTATTGAATAATAAACTACTATTTCTGAAGAAAAAAGATGTGATTATGCCTCAACTGCGTAGTCAGGTTTGGCTTGATCATGTACGGATACCTGGTCAGTAATGATACAGAGATTACCCTGTTGGGAAGTACAACAAGTCAACAATTGCCCTTAAACTTCCATTATAAGTGAGTTTCGAGTTAACTGGTTCTCTGTTCTTTTCTCACCACGGGAAAGTGTATCAAAGTTCTTCTCCACAGAAGTCATCCACTATATATGCAATAGATAGAGACTAAGCTGAAAAACTTTGGAGTATTACTTTAAAGTCACATTATACCTAAACCCTGTAACCATACAGCATAAACTTAGTTAGCTACTTATTTCTTACTAGATTTTTATAACTAATAAACTGACAAATCAGTGTATACATACTGTACATACAAATATTTAACTGATTGCTTGTTTATTATTAGGTATGCTGTTATTTGGTATGCTGATGCAGTAATTCATAATCTTTCAACTGCGTGTAGAAATGAAGACACAATCTGCTCAGAAAATTTTAATTAAAATGAGGTTGCATCCATTATGTAAGACCAGCATTTGATTCTCACATTTTGTTTAAACATAAACCTTCAAAAATAATGATGATGTATCATATACTCACTGTGATTCTGAGAGATGTTGAAGCTGAAGAGCAGAGGCAAGTACATGAAGCCTGCCTCTGAGGTGTGTGTGCGTGCACCTTATCTTATGCATTCAGTAGAGTTAATGACACTGTAGTCCAGCCTTTGTGTGCGCTGATGGGAACATGGGGATGTGTGTAACACATTCTGTCTGTTACTGTATCCTGAATCTATCCCATGAAGCCCACTTGGGAGTCCACAGTTTGTGTGTGTGTCTGTTTCATATGGTTTATAAGGACACCAGGATCATGTTTCCAGCACTCTGGGTGTTGTAATACCAGCCATTATGTTGATCGGCCATTTGAGCCATATACAGATATACAGACAGAGGGTTTGTTTTATTATTGCTGCATTTATTGGCTCTATCTCTTAATCAGTAATCCTAGTACTGAGGCAGGTACAGGATTTTTAGCCTGATTCTCATATTAGGGTGTGGACCGTGCCTTGCGATCTTATCACCTGTGAAGGCAAAAACACACTCAATTTAAAAAAGTGCAGCTATTTCATATGCATGTAAAGGAAGGTTAATTAGAGTGTTTGTGGAAAATAATTATGTCGTTAAAATCAGGAATAGCTTAAAATAGATCATTTTAAATTAAAAATATTGTTATTATTTGAAAGCTTTGTTTGAAGTATACTATAAACCTGCAGGTTTTAGTTCTTCCTTATTTAGAACTTTAATCACAGTAAGATATCCGCACAGTTGCCTTCATCACATAAGTCTTGAGTGGTGTTTAATAATGATTGTAAGGGAGTTGTGCAAGTACAACACAAGTACATGGGTAGTATCATTTAGTATTGCTGTACAAGCACGACTGATATCAGATGGTACGTAGAGTTGGGTCCAGGGAAGGACAGAGACACAGTATCCTTTTATGCTCCACTCAGGAGTTAACCCGCAAATATATTGACTCCTGACACAGAGCTTTACCCATTATGTTTTTTAAATAATATATATTTTGATATTTTAAAGCATAATTTATTAGCTATATGATGTTGACTTTAGCTATCTGATGGTAATGTTGTAGCAAATGTTATGGTAGTAAGTAAGCAAAATCACACAGGGTCATTTAAGTTTTATGCCATTATTCTGAATTGGCTATTGCTATGGCAATATGCTGTTATGGTTTGTATGGTGTTTAATCATATACCATTTAAGGCTTTTACAGCCTATTATTACATATAAGCAGAGAGATAAATACAAAAGATAGATAAAAAATATAAAAAATAATAATAAAAAAGATATTTGTTCTTCAGTTCTCTTTATTTTAAATTCACTTGAATAAAAACACTTTTTGTCATACAACTTGTACAGACATTTACTTAAGGGTTAAGGATTAACAAAAAGAAGAAGAAGAAACTGTTTTTTGAATGCCCATTTTACACAGTATACAGTAATCCTGTGGCAGTCATGTTGAACCTGGAGCTCAATTATGAACTGGAAACCCAACAAACAGGCTAGCAATTGGATATGGGAGTCAATAGATACATGGCCTTGATTTTGAAAGATCACGAGGATCAATGCAAAGGTCTAAACCCAGACATGGGATGAGAGAATAAAAAAAAATTAATCTGTAGCATACAGCAAAAAGCCACTGAATGTGTTGAAATGGCTGCTGTCATCACACAGGTAGCAGCCGGGAGGGAGAATCACATCCATCTTGTCCCCAGCCTGCATCTGCATTGCCAGGATGGTGGTAGCGCTGTCCTCCTGGTCCTGGGTGTTGTACTCGCTGAGTGCTGCAATCACGCGACCATTTTTACGCAAACGAACACAGGCAGCCAGGAGGGCACCAGGGGCACCTGCATCACTGTACACTGTAAGAGCCAGCGCATAGACCCCTGAGCGTGGGACCGTAAAGGCGCCTGTACTAACATTGTAGCCGTCGCCTAAGTTAAGGAATATAGACTGGTACTTCACCACTGTGTCATCTCGGCTGGAAGTCAGGCATCGACGAGTGTCAGTCAGTGCCACTGAAAAGGCACTGCGGCTGGCTGAGGATACACAGAGAGAGAGAGTCAACAACTGAGGAAGACTCACTTCCAAGTGTCGAAGAATGGCTCAACCAACAGCACTAACGGCCAACAAAGTGAAGACTAGTGGACATTATGAGCTAGCATGAGTTCGCCATGCTAACCCTGCAAGCTATCAAGCAAAAGTAGGCTTACTCACAGCGCACATAGTTCAGAGCAGTTTCAGCTTTCTCTAGACCCTTGCGCATCTCGTTCAGGCTCATGTTGAAAAAACTCTCCATTCTCATCATCTGCTTTTGCATCAGACAACAGCCACAGGTGTCCGAATCAGAGAGACATACTGCAGATAGAAAACAATGATCAGCTTCAAATTCACCTTTCAATACCACAAAGAGAGTTATTTAGGTTAAATTTAAGATTTATTTATTGTTAAAGAGTGGTCCCCCCTCCTTTTTTTTTTTTTTTTACCATTGTCAGTGCCGGGATCAGGCTGACTCGGCTCTCCAGGGCCATTCCAAGAGTATACAGCATCGTTCGCAAGAGAACATCCAATCAGGCACAAGAACACAAGGCCTAGATTAGGAAAGAGAATACACTGTAGGAACACAAGTGTTTTTAGAGAATTAGGATCTACCTACAGCCACAAAACTGACTAAAAACATATAATATATCTAATGCCAGATCTTGGGATAATCTGAGTAGAAAATTTAGAGAGATAATCCTCTGACATATAGAGCTTTATTTGGATCTTGTGTTTGTTAACAGTTACAGAAAATATTCCTTTCTAAATTATGCAGGTTTAAGGGCAGTCTTACCTCTCATTCTGCTGTGTGACCAGGGTTGATGTTTGGCCTCAGGTTGTGGAGGATTAGCTATAAAGGTTTGTTCAGCTCCACCTCTTGCTTTCTCTAGGTGAGGACACAACCTGCATGTTTTTGTCCCAGTGATAAGCAATATGTAGGACTTGCATTATCTGACATCTGAAGCACATTGTATTATATTGTATTACTCCCATAGACTATGAACCAGTGCACAATTACAGTCAAGATCAGCATCTACTGGGAGCAGAGCAGTTGATCTGATGCTAACCACAATGCTCCAAAGAAATTCTCAAGCTTAGAAGGCCATTTGAGATTGTTTACTCTTTTTCAGTGAAAAAAAGAGCTGCTACATTGGAGCATTGTTATCTCAGCTGGAGCTCTCGGACACCTCCTTGATGATTACAAACCCTAAGCTCGAGACCCCTTCCAGTCTAAAAAAAATCAAAAAAATCCAAATGATCGCAGTATACATTTATTTTATGGGCATAATCCAACAATTCAAATATTATGTACAATCATAAAAGGACTTTTCCTAGTTTTATTAACATTGCAGTTCTCAAGTCACTAGCATTTAAACTTATTTAAGATTTCTATATTAGGAAATTAACAATTTGACTAAGAAATCCATTAATGTTACTGGAATAATTTTAAAACAATTATAATCACTGCCATAAATAATATTTTACATTTATATATGTGATATTTATGATAAACTGCAGATTTTCTCAACATTAGATACATTACATAAAACATAGTAGCCTTATTACAAATCTCCGCATTTAGAAAAACATCTGTCTTAGCCAGCACAGACAGAGGTGACGGCTGCTGTTCCTTTCTAGTCATTCCCTTTTCTAAGTGGAAAAGAAGAAGAGTTTGTTTGAGCTGTGAGAATTGCTCACTTCTGTTATTTCCGTCCATCCCTCTGTCACACTGAGCTTCTAATTTAGGCTTTGCTTTATTTAGATCTCCTTTTAAAGCACCACACATGACATGAGCAAACAAGACCAGAGTGAACACTACAGAAATAGCATGTGCGTGTGTGTATATACACACTCCTGAACACCTATACACTGTGTACTACTGCAGTTACTCCCTGGATTCATGTTTACATTTAGGTTTTAAAAAAAAAAACGGTCTAGGAACATTTCTACTTCCTGACCTTCATTTAAACGTCAGGATCTAGGAATATACGTGAATATGTAATTAGACTAAAATAGTAAAATAATCATTAATAGCTTACATTTGTCACAGGTAGACATGAGTGGTGAATCTTTATCAGAGTCCTCATATTCTGATTTATTTACCAGTAGCACAAACACTACAAAATAACATCACACTTTTGTTCATCAGTGACATTAGCTAAATTAGACCCACAGAGGTTATGGGGCTAAATGTTTTCAGGTGTGATCTCATCCCCAAGTAAATGGAGTGTTGAACTATGATAGGCTCAAACTGTCACCTATTTTATGACTTTTGTACTGTGTTAACAACCTCCAATCTGTATAATCTGCCATACAAGAATTAACCATTTCAAAAATCACTTCTTTAAATTCAGGGGTACTTTAAACATTTTCTATGTACTTGATTTCAGGAAAAGCCCAAATGTTGCATAGGAAGAACTCAGAGGAACTATATTCACTGAGGCAGAAGAAATCAAATGAGATTCCAACAGAATATGAAAACTGACATGCAATATTTGATTTTTTCTGTTTTTGGAATTAATATCTGATGAAATATTAAGAAAATTCTTTTTTATAGAATATTATTGTTGGTGGCAAGCAGTGAACATTCACTGGAGGTAATGTGAGAAGTGGCTTTTTAATGTAATAGGACATGAGTGAAGTTCTTCTTATTATTATTTACATGCTCATCAGTCCAAAACTCCAAATTCATCAGTTTAACTTCATATACTATTTCATTTACTTTAAAGAAGCCATTAAGTAGTTTGTGCATTCATACAGAAGGGTGGGTATATTTTGCAATTGCAATATCTTTTGGAAGAATGCTGTTCCTCTTTCTGGTTACAGAGACTTGTAGGATCTGTGCACCGTTGCACTGAAGCTATTCTGGCAGCTTGTGGTGACCCAACACCTTATAAAGAACTTTTCATTCTTTCCATTTCATCCTTAAATTAAAGGAAAAATGACAAATTAGTCACCCCATCTGTAGTTGTTTCAAATGATTACACCAGCAGGAGGTGGCCACAGATGGAGTGCTCTGTTCCTGAGATTACATAGGAATGTCTGTGAGTTGTATGCTTGCAGCAACATCTAGTGGTGAATCTATTCATTTCACTGACATTAAAATCACAGGTCTCCATACATTAACATTTAATTGAAAAACAAAGTAAGAGAGAAACAGTGCAATAGGTTCACAAATAAGGATCTCCATGGCCCTTCATCACTCAGCCCAGCTGGCAAATGGTGATGGTAGAACCCACACCAGACCAGAAGCGGAAACCAGGGTAGAGAGCCCCACTAAATTCAGTTTCGACGCAGCAGATCTGGTGGGCCTGGTTGTGAGAGACCCTGTAGAAGGCCAGCACACCTGCCTGCTGGTCCACATAGACCCCAATGCGCCGGGCTTTAGGAGCAGCTAGCACTGTTTCCTTTCCTGCATGCCACAGAGAGAAGGCTGTGCCTGACCAGTACAGGCTCCATGAGCGCTCATTATGGCCCAGTCTGGAGCTGTCGTCCGCTGTGGAGCGCCCAATGTCTTTATAGGTTACACCAATAGTGACCTGCACAGACCATTGTGCTGCATTAATGCTATTGCAGTGTTTAAGCATTGATTAGAAAGACTAACTAGAATTAAATCTATTATAATTAAACCTACTAGAGACCAATCAGATTATTAGAGATATGATGTTTAGTGGATGAACTTGAGCATGCATCCAGAATTAGTGGTGTCTAACTTGAGTGATAAATATACTTACTTAAATATATGTATCACTCTATAGATATATTTAATTAAATTGCATGGTGTTACCTGATATTTACTCAAATAAACATAAATGTAATGATTTTTTCATTCTGTTAAAAATGATGCCTATACTCTATATGTTTTAACCACAAACAGATTCTTTTTCTCAAGGTTTCAAGGTTAATGTACCTTCTGTCCTGTCCATTCCACCTCCCAGTAGTAAGGACCTCCTGCCAAAGACTCCTGACACATGACCTGTCTCCAGTAGACAAAGCGTTCAGTGTGCTCTGGATAATTCTGATTTTCTGCACGGAGACTGGCCTTGCGATCTCCATCAGACAAGCGGATGTGACGATAAGCACTGTTGCGGTCCAGTGTGGGCTCAAAGCGGACTAAGCAGAAATGGTTGTTGTTTAATGACATTGTTGTATATGAATTTTTAACTACTTAAATAATATCGTCTGCAGAATCTCCTCCTTTACCAACAACTGTTTTAAAAATTAAAAAAAAAACTAACACAATGTAAAGTTCAGGTGAAATTTCAAAAATGTCTACAATGTATGATGTACCATGTTTTGAGAAACCAATCTTTGTGCTTCCATTTAAAAAAAATTTATAAAGACCAAATAACACATCCAAATATATATGTTCAATCATTAAGAAAATACTATTAAAAAACTTGACTTACATTTTAGCATTTCCTCCCTTGTTTTAGGTGCTGGATTTTCCATACTTAGGGAAGTCATTTTCTTCTCTGCAAACAAGAAAGCAATTACATTTCTTAAAACCTCAAACAGATTCTATTTCTCAGACTTGTATTATACTTCCAATGCTATATACACACACACACATTATATTTACCCGAATTTGCAGAGGAAGCTGCAGGATGCTGAAGTGTTGTGGTTTTAGGTTTGCTGTTACTGTTGCTAGATGCAGGTGTCATTTCAGGAGCTAGAGAGAAAGCACAATTACTTGCATTCATTCTTTTACAAATTTCACTTACATTATATTACTGAACTGTTCTGTATTCAGAATGTTACACATTTACACTGATTTTGAGCCAGATATAATGGAGAATTTATAGTAATAAGGATTTGAATAATTACAAAATACAGCAAAGGAAAACTTGATTGACAAATTCAACAGTTCCCTAAAAAATAAATAAATAAATAAATAAAATAAAAACTTTGCTTACCTGTATTTTGTGAAGCAGCCTGCAAATTATTGGGATTGGGGCACTTCTCTGATGCCTGAGCATTAAGTACTGTTGCTGTTTTTTCTGCATCATTGACTTCATAAAGAAAGATAAAGAAAAAAATGTGGTGGATTAGGTTTAATAGATAAATGTCAAGCTCTTGCAATTTCTTGCAAGTGTGATAGTTCAAAACTAAAAGTTGATAAGCTAAGATACTAAACATTTGCAGACATATTGTAGTTGAGTGAAAATGAAGACAAAGAAATTTATTTTAACCACTTTTTATGACACTTCAGTTTTACAGATGTTCCATCATCCTTCAGTGAGTAACAAAAATGGTCAAATAGTGTATGTCAAGATATTAAATAGTGAAAATATTAATATCAGTTCAAAAGTAGGCTTCTCCCTTTCTACTTATTTTTTTTTAACGATATATGCATTCTAGCTCTTCCAGAATCCATTGTTTGCGATTTCTTGGCCAATCTTTGCCTACTCCTTCCGACATACTGTATCTATTGTAACTCACCCAGACACCTACAGACTTAGGACTCAGCACTCAGCTTTATGAACACACTAGGCAATACATTACACAATGTGGTGTTCTAAAAAGGCATGCTGTATTGGACAGGCTCTCACCAACTCTGAAGATACTGGCCAGGCTTCCTTTACAAAGGTCATGCAGCGCCTCTCTGAAATCTCCAAGAGCTGATCTGATCCCAGACTCTACTGACTCCGGGGGTAAAATCTCCAGCTGTGCATTTCCAACCACATCCACACCATCTCTGGTGTCAAGTGTCTGGCATGGACACACAACAATAAAATAAAGGATTTAAATATAGGATAATATGTTAAATACAGATACATAAATAAAATACCATTTGATTGATGATTTAATGGTAACCTATTTACATTTACCTCATTCACCTGAGACAATATACAACTGAGCAGCTGTGGGTAAGGGCCTTGCTTAATGGATTTGACCTCATGACCTCATCAGTAATGCCATATGCCATAACCACTAAGCTACCACTGCCCCCATAACCCACATGAATAATCAAGTCTGTAAAAGACTTGCACTATATATTTACATTAAAAATAATACTATACTAGTAAAATACCCAGAAACCTGTAGTGAGGGTGATCATACCTTTAGGAACTGAATGGAGTCCTGAGAGTTAGTCAGTCTGATTCGCTCTTCATCTTGTTTGTATAGTTGGCTGATCTCCTCCTGTAGTCTATAGCGGTGGCTCTCTACACGATTATAAGTGGAGGCCTCATAAGCTTGAAGGAGTTCCGTTACTTGTGAGCTCATCAACTCCACACTCTTCATGACTTCACCAAAAATCTGCAGATTCTCTGTCTGCAGCCCCTGAATGGCAGTCTACCACATAAGACATAGCAACAAGAGTTTGCACCGTACAACCAATAACTGACCATAGTTATTATGCCAATTTTTATTTTCTTAATGGAGCAGTTTGTAATATTTAAAGCCAGAAAACACTGATCAGGTGTATCACCCAGGGTCTATTCCTGCCTTCTGCCCAGTGTTCCTGGTATAGGTACTACTTACTGAAGATGAATGAAACAAATGTTGATATGTTCACAATACTTAATCATTAATTTATTTAGAGAACACTACAATCATGATATTGTGGCATTCCTGAAAACAATATAGAGATGGTGATACAACCCATAGCACCTACATTTTTAGAGACCTATCCCAAGTGTCCTTTATATTGTGGGAAAAAAGACAAAATTTTCAAGTAGCAGATTTTTTCCCCTCTTTTTTTATCTCAAAAATCAGAGATATTTATCCTGGGACTAAATAATTAGACTGAGTTTAAGGGAAAAAAAAAATTAAACAATTTAGAAGGACATTGCCAATATGGAAAGAAAGTAAAAGATTTCCACATGTCTAACTAATCCCAGCCAAATGGAGTTTGAAATTCTTTGATTGTTAAATATGTAAAAAATGTTTAAAAACTTCCATAAAAGAAAGGTCTTGGTGATCAGTCTTACCTTGTTAGCTTGAAAAATCTGCGGTAGTGTCTGAATGATCCTCTCTCTTTCTTGAATACTTCTTTGTATCTTTGCCTTCTTTTTTGAGAGCTCTTGCTACTCACAAGGACAATTACAAATCAATAAATAAACTAGCTCCACTATTTATGACACTACTCAAAAAGGCTATCTTTAAAAAAAATGTGGTTTGAACAAATCAGACTTGTAAAAAAATGAGACATACTAAACAAATAGAAAATAGAACAACACAGAATGTAAGCAGTTACCTCCTTTTCTTCATCTGGATGCACCACTCGATGACCCTTATGTTCTACGAGGCTACATTCATCACACACACTCTCTTTATCATCACAGCAGTAGAGGTCCAGCACCTGTTTGTGTAATGGACACAGCTTGGGTGAAGTGGAAGGGAGCTGAGGATATAATCCCCCCTGTACTGTAGTCTTTTCATCAGGTCCTGTAGCTCCATCAGACATTCCTGCTGCTGGCTGGAGAGAAGGGTTCACTGACACGACAGCACATGGAGTTAGGGAAGCACATACTGGTGAGGACTTGTCCTGTTCTCCTACTCTCAGTTTCTTCATGGCTTCCATCAGCATGTTGTTTCTTCCCAGAGAGGGCCTGGGATTGAACACCTGTCTACACTGAGGACAGGAGTACTGGCCCTTTGCAGAAGCTTTATCCCAGTGTTTCTGGATGCACTGAATGCAGTAGGTGTGACCACAAGGAAGCGTAGCTGGGTCACACAGTATTTCCAAACACACAGGGCATGAGAAGTCGTCTAGAGGACAGCTGGATGCAGCCATGGTGGGGAAGGAAGGCAGAGGTCCCTGTAGATCATGAAACAATCCACCTCTCAAAAATACAAGACTTATATTTTAAACCTAGAGTGGGTGGAGTTGATGACTGGTATAACAGGTCTGTTTCCAAGTATGTCACGGGTGTGTGTTGTGCAAGAACATCACCAGTTTCAATTGGTTTAAATGATGTAGGCTGAGAGGAATTTGAAAATGTGGATTAACTGGTTTTACAATCACTACATAACTCACAGTGCATACTAATGAAGAAAGATTACCCTATAAGAATTAGCACTGTTTAGAATGAGGAAAGGTTGCTTTTTTCAGTGGGAAATTCCTGAATGCAGAAGCAATGATGTCAAATGATGTCATTCGAATGTGGCGTGCGCACCCTGCGTGCGCACCCAAACGATTTTACATTGACGTGCTTAGGTGTCTAAGGGAAAGTATCAGGGAAAAAACACGTCCGAAGAAGTGGTACACCCAGAACTGGATCTTGCACCATGACAAAGCACTTGCACACACTGCTGTCAACCAAGGAGTTTTTAACCAGAAACAATGAGGTCCTCTCTTCACATCCACCGTATTCACCAGATCTCGCTCCTTGCAACTTGTTCCTGAAATTAAAAATGAGACTGAAGGGAAAAAGATTTGCCACCATGAAGAAATCCAGAAAAACAAAAACACAGGAGGCTCTAGACATGATGACAAAAGATGGCTACAGGAAATGTTTCCAGCAATGGGAGAAACACTGGGACAAGTGTTTCACATCACAAGGAGAGTACTGTGCAGGGGATTGCTGTAAGTTTTATAATGCTAGTTTTTATTTTTTTAATTTTTTTAACAATTCTTTTGGGTCCCCCCTCGTAAATACTTTTTCGTTAAAGTACTGTGACAAAACCCAATATTCCAACTTAATCTATTTAAGTAAAGACTTGAAAGTGTTAACGCCTGGTGCAACAGAAAAGCATTCGACTGATCATCATGATAATTTGAATCCCAGCAACACCACAACCATCCATGGCAAGAGAGCAGCATAATCAGCTCTGCTTTCTTGGTTCATTCCCTGTTCATGTTCTCCCTGTGATTAGATCTCATGGCTGAAAATTTTTCTTTTCTTCCACTTAACAAGTCTCTCAGAAGATATTGGAGTGCCTTTCTGACATCGCTTCCTAGATCGTGACCCATCATGTGACACTAAACTAACAAAAATTAACTGATACATGTATGGGTGAGGAACTCCCCTCAGCTACACCTGTCAGTTACCATCAACACCCTTACAGTCCATCCTCTGGCAAACATGGCTAAAAAAAAAAAACTCACTGGGAAGTGTGTGAACTTGGGTGGATTGGCTCCACTAATTGCCCCTAGGGGTGTGTGTGTGTGTGTGTGTGTGTGTGTGTGTGTGTGTGTGTGTGTGTGGTGCCTGTGATGGACTGGTGTTCAATCACTGGACTGGTGTATTCCTGCCTCACACACAGCATTCCCAGAATAGACTCCAAAAATACAACTTATCTACTGCTACAAATTTATTATGCTGGTGTTACGATAAAAGAGGATTAATTTGGAAATTAAACATTTAATTTCTAGTGTTTTAACTTGAAAGGAAACGAGAATATTTATTAACTTGAAGATTTAAGGAGGGAAAAAGTCTTCAGGACCAGCAGCACCCAGCAGGGGCATTTACACAGACCTGGCAACCAGCAGAGCACCGGAAAAGCCTGTGTGTTTATGCTAAAGGTGAGTGCCTTGAGGAAAACAGCTGAATGAACGTGTTTAGTTTGAGTATTGATTTGTTTTTGATGTTAACCAGCTTGTTCTGGTATAAATGTCTCAGAAAAAGATTTTTATTTTTTTATTTTTATTATCTTAATGACCGTGTACTTGGCAGTGAGGTAGCGGTGTCGTGCTAATGCTAATGACCGCTCGGACTGTGCTTAGTAACGTTACTGGTTACTTTCGACTGATGGATAATGTTACAGCAAATATTAAAACAAGCTAGAAATAGTTTATTTATATCTAATTAACATGTGAATAAAGTTCAATAGTATCTGATATTTCTTTCTGAGGGACTGACACAGACCTGGTGTTAATCTGTTAGCATATTAATGTTACGAAAGCTGTTGGTGAAAGCCACCATTGCTCATGTCCAGAAACTCTAACCTGACCTACTGTAGTTACTGTAACTGCCATGAGTTCAGGAACAGATTTGTTCTAATGATCAGTAACTTCAGTAGCTTCTGTTGCTTTTGTTCAGCTAAAAGCCTAACTGAAACCGCATACCCATCCAATGGGAGCTTTTTAAAAGTCATAAAAATAAATACATTGAGAGCACTGTAAGATACAACATTCATTATAGCTGGGAAATTTCACAGAGTTGAGAATGAAACAACAAACAAAGCCTACATTTCTATAAATTCAGCACATGTTGTAGAAGACACACGCACCAGCACCAGTCCCAGTCCCAGGTATCCTGCAGGACTGCTCTTCTGCCCTGTCTCCCATTTTTCCTTTAACACATCTGATTCATTTCATATTATTTCTTTTAAGTAGTCAGATAGTTGAGTCAGCTGTGCTAGATCTAGGAAAAACTAAGAAGTGCTTTAACATTGTAGAACTAAATATATGTATCCTTGATGCACCTGATCCTTTATTTTCTTTTCACAGTTTGAAAGATCCCGATGTGATCCCTTATAGCACAGGTTCCCAACCTTGGTTTCGGATTACCTCCATGTCCTACACATTTTCCCTGGTCTAACACACACACTTTAACTGAAGAAATGCTGTTACTTAGTTAATTAGTTGAACCAGGCATGTTAATAAAATGTGTAGGACCGAGGGTACTCCATGATCAGGGTTTAAACCTGTGCCTTATAGCTAAACATCCTTCTCAGTATTATTGCTAATCCTTTGCATGTTGTAAGAGAGTAGCAGTGATTTATTGTCTTAAAGAAATACTGTAGAATTTTAAACCTAAACTCTAACCTTCAACCTAAATGTACTGCACCTGTAGCATATATGAGAGTACTGCAAACACATGTTGTGTTTTGTAAGGCGTGGAAAATCTATTAACTTGAAACTAAAGTCTAACTAATAATGGAAGGGCAGTTGTCAATAAATAAAGTCATGAGATGTTAAAGTGAAATGTGTCTTTTGCACATTGCCTTTGTTTGCAGTCAGTGGCAATTTAATTGAGTTAATTAAGCTGTATAACTCACTCTGTAAGAGGTGGGACAGCTTGTTCAGAGGGAAGAATTACCAACCTAGTTTTATGAGTTTGATTGTGCATGGAATAAAAATAAAAAAACCTCTGGGAAAAAGAAAAATAAGCAAAATGACATTTTAATGTATTACTTTAGCACTAAAAAGTAAGATAACCGAAGATAAATGCTTTGGTAAGACAGTCCCCCTTGTCTGCCTCATCCTAACACAACTGTTAAATTGTTTACATTTGCGGTATTTTTTAAATATCTGTTGACAGAATCCAACAACTATCCTTAGACTTCCGGTGTAAGTGATGTCAACTGGTTTTCCATTCTTGCATCAGTAAAGGGAAATATATGTTGAAAGTTTTGTCTGTGGTAATTGCACAAACACTGCAAATGTGATGGATAGAGGTTAGGTTAATTAAATCACAGCAATCACAGATATCTTGATTTGCTATAATGTAGGTCATTCTGTCTCTTGTTTTCATCAGGATGTTTAGGAGTGCTCAGTTTTGGACATCAGCATACCTACTGGGGACACATAGATCACTATTTGGGACACTCAACAAGAAGAAAAATCTTGGAGAGACAGTGTGCAATAGCCTCCTCTCCCAGCCATTTTGCATGGTCAGTAGCGAGAGAGGAACACAGAGGAAACATTATATATCTGAGCCAAAGAACAGTAAATATGTTTCACAAAAAACTCTTCAAAAACCTTTTTCTTGCCTTGGTAACACAAGCTGCTCTATCAATCCTGCAGACACTACTGACTTCCTATCAGTGTGTAAAATAAATGTTCAGTACAGTTCAAATAGCACTGTTTCAGATAATTTCATCCTCAGGGACTGTGTTCCTAACAAGTGCCTACTACCTGAAAACCATACAGGCAAACACAGAGATTCTGTGGATAAGTGGAGAGCAGATCTAAACAGCAGCGGTAAAAGTCAGAAGAGCTACCATAACACAGGGGCCATATCCTTCACTAGATCATATGAGTTAAGTAAAGGGCTCTGGACTTCGTATCAAGAGCGATGGAGCCATCTTGGACCTCTAAAATCCCAAATGTGTGGTTTGCACAGGAGAGTCCCACAGCAGGCTGCTTTTGAAGACTGTCTATCAGCCAAGAATGAGGAACGCTGCAGAGGCCACCTGCAGTCCAACACTGCACTGTATGAGAAGGAGACAGGGAAGAGCCGGGCAGCTGTGCTTGTGTCTCTGTGCACAGTAGGGGGAGAGCCTGCCTTTCTTTTCACCCTTAGATCCAGCAAACTGAGGGGAAGACACAAAGGTGATGTCAGGTATGTTGGATTTGGCCTCAAAGAATGTTTCCCAAACCGCACCTTGGGGCCCTGCTTTGTTTCCGCCCCACATTCATGGCATAAAATAAACAGTTGGGTTGGATTGAAAAATATATCAAATCTCATCCACTACTGACCTGCATTTCAAACCAGTATTGGTCCAGATACCTATACCCATTATCAGATTTGTACATCCTTAGTTAGTTTTATAATGAGTAAATCAGGGGTCACCAAAGTTATCCCCACCTTTCTGTCATAAACAGGAGTTACAAAACAAAAGGGAAGAATAGTGAGAATTTGCAAGAAAAAAGGGGCGCATGGATCTTCCTCAGTCACTGTGTCTTATTACTTTCATGCATCCATTACTTGTTTAGTAGGCATATTTCCCTTGATCCAAACCTCATGTTAAACTGTGGCCAGAAACAAATGAAAACTTTCTGTACTGGCAACAGGAGTGAGAAATATGCAGAACTGAGAGATATTCAATGCTTGAAAATTGATGTATTACACTTTGGAGATATTCTTTTTACAAAAAGGCTTGACGAAATATTGACATCAATGACAGCAGACATAATTACTTGTTAGGAATTATGCTCTTTGGTTTTCAAAACCTGCAAGCTTATTTTGCTGCCATACACCATGTTAATGCTTATAGTAAAGTAAAGCTGCCTAGTTGTTATTAGTCATAAGAGCAGATTAACTAAAAAGCACCTTTGGGGGGAAAAACACAATTTTATTCTATCTTTTGTTATTCTTTGCCACGTGGAACATGAAAATAAGTGTTCTTAAATCGTAGTTTACCAAGACTAGACTGAGTGGGGTTGAACATAATGTTCAGAGGCATTCACAGAGAGTACAGTGAAAAGCACAACACAGGAAAGCAGCATCCCACATTAATTTCCACATAAAGTCTTATTGCATGACAACTGCAGTTGAAAGGTTAATCATTATGTACACTATCAACTAGCCATTGTATAGTTTTATAATTTTTTTCTTTCCTTTTTGCATATTAGCTTCTTTAAATGGGATCTTCATATTTAAAGGAAAATTTACTTTCAGCTAGAAAACACTGTCTTTTTTTGTGCAGTTTTGCAGGGGGAAAGCAAGACCCCTCTGACAGAAACATTGTGGAAACAGCCCTGCGGGAAGCCAGGGAAGAACTGGGGATTAATGTGACTGAAGACGAAGTGTGGGGGGTTCTGAAGCCACTGAGTGATGTGGTGAGTTTGAACTACTGGTGGATTAAACCCCAATCATCTGTAACCTGACCTGCTAAAGATTTTTACAGACATGACTGTTACAGTTATATCATCTAATCCAGCACAATAACATAATTGGACACTAGCTAAATCAACTTCAAAAGGTTGACAGGTTAACTTCAAAACAAGCTACTCAGTCAGATAGTCTTGTGATCAGCTATCCAGTAAACATAATTCATCAGTATACTGTTAAGTGAAACTGTTACCACAGACGCTAAGATGTATTACTTCCTACATCTCCCATACTTCTGTTACACCGTTCCAGGGTGGGGGATGTGGCCACACCTGTACTGTAATAGTAATGTACCTGTAATAGTTAAATCCAGCTTCTGGATGCAGACACAATGACATAATTGATCACTTTTCTTTTCCCCTGAAATAGCTTTCATGGTAAATATTGACATTTTGTCAAAGCTGGCATGATTCAGCACTTTCCACTATTAAAAACTGTCTGTTCCCCTTTAAAGAGTTTAGAATAGTTGCTTATATTAAAGAAAAAATGTAACCATCATTCAGCATTTACGTTCATCCTCTTCCATTATCTTTTCAGACAGGAATGATGATTGCACCTGTGTTAGCTAACCTTGGGCCACTAGAGACTCTAACACTCCATCCCAACCCAAGTGAGGTAAATAATGTCGTTGAAATAGTCCTTAGATGATGATTGCTTGGCTTGCTTCGCTTGACTTCTTCTGTGTCCTAAAGGTGGAGGAGATCTTCACCCTGACTGTTGCCCATCTATGCAACCCTCAGAACCGAGGCTATACACATTTTCGCACTGGTAATCACTATGGATACACTCTTCCTGTGTTTCACAGTGATAAGTATAGAATCTGGGGCCTGACTGCAATAGCATTGGACCACACACTCAAGCTCATTATGCCAGTGTAGCAGTTGTAGTACCACAGAAGATTAGGTCTTCAAAAATGTTGAAAGTTTAAGTAACGACATCACTGTTTGCTTGTAATAATCGAATCATGAGTGGTAGAATTCAGTACAAACTTTGCAAATATTTGTGCTGAGTGAACATAATTTTGAAACTGTGTTGTGTGTTTTGTTTAATAATGAATGGTTTTATTGATAAGCAGTTTTTCTTAAAGAATCTAATCAGACTTTTCAAGAAGGCTGGAATAATGTATAAATATCTACAAGCATTTGCAGTTTACTGAATTTGCTGCTTTAGAGAATATCAGTGTGGAAAAATAAGTACTGTTGACTACTATCAAGACACAACTTTGTACCAGATGTTATACATTCTATATGTCTGCCTTTTATATGTCCAATAAATAATCATTCTCATATAATATGTTTGTTTACTATCTGTTTACTATCTGAACCCCTGCCCCCACCCTTCTCAATTTAATATGGTCAGGAATTTTCCAGATTTAGTCATTTATTCAACAAGTGCAAACAGAAGACACAAGTATGACAATAATTTACTCTCAAACCCACTTCTATACAATTCATAATATACCGGTCCATTCTGGCATGTTAATTGGTTAAATCATTTTACTTTTCTGTTTTTATTTATTTAAAGTACCGATGCACTCAAGATATATATATACATATATATATATATATATAATGTGTATGTTTATAAAAATTTCATAACCCACTGTAACAAACATAATTTCAGTTAAATTTATTTGTATAGCACCTTTAACAATGGACATTGTAAATAATTTCCCTTCTATAACTATATACTATATAGTCAAAAAGTGCAATTGTGTAACCATGAAAATTCATTATAGTTTTCACATGAAGTCTATTTTGTTGACGTTATCAACTGTTCACTGATAGAGACTTGAGTGCAAAACTGTTCGTGGGAGTAGCAGTCCTAAAGCTATCATAGCAATTGTAGTCCTAAGCCATCATAGCAAACCTGTTAATATCAATTGAAGTCCAAAGCAATCTTCATGGTTTCTAAGTGGTACCATCCACAGTAATCTCATGTATCTTTAGGCTTTCTGTGAGGGGCCATCCTCAGCAGCTACGAGTGCTTTCCAAGTGATTAGAACTCCAACCAGAAGTAGGGCATCAGGATGGATCAGGCAGGTCCGGAGAGCAGAAGGGGTCAGAATCACTGGCATCTCAGGAGTAGTATGTGTAGCTCAAGAGAGAGAAAGAGAGAGAGATTGTTAGGTATGCTAATTGCCAAGTAATGGTTAAAGAATATATACATTCTGTGCAGAGTGCAAGCTGGGACTCTATCATGACTGGCTATGACAGCATAACTAAAAGGGAGAGCCAGAAGGTAACACAGACATGAGGGCGCCCTGAGACATGAAGCGGCCAGCGACTCCACCGTCAACAAACCTGAGTGAATGTGTGAGAGTGGGAGGGTGACAACATCCAAACATCCCAGTTCACCACAGCACTCTATGCCTGTGAACCCTACAGAACCCTGCTCCATTGCGTAAGACTGTGTCTGAGCCCCGAACACTAAGTGGAAGGCTGTTCCATAACTGTGGGGCTTTGTAAGAGAAAGCTCTACCCCCTGCTGTAGCTTTCACTATTCGAGGTACCAACCAGTAGCCTGCACCTTTGATCGAAGTAGTCGTGGCGGATCATAAAAGACCAAAAGTTCGCTCAGGTTCTGTGGCTCCAGACCATTCAGTGCTTTATAGGTCAATAGTAGTATTTTATAATCAATGTGAAATTTGATTGGGAGCCAATTCAGAGTGGATAAGATAGGGTCGATGTGGTCATATCTTCTGGTTCTAGTAAGAACATAGTAAGAAGAGCTTGTTTATACACCTACTGGAACATCCAGACCGTAAAGCATTACAATAATCCAACCTAGCGGTAACAAAAGCATGAACTAGGTTTTCTGCATCATGTAGTGACATTATATTTCTTATCTTAGCAATATTTCTGATTACTTCTGATTATTTCTGATACTTCTGTCTTGTCAGAATTAAGTAGAAGGAAGTTAATAAGCATCCATTGTTTAATGTCCATTACTCATTCCTCAACTTTATTAAGCTGGTGTCTCTCATATGGCTTTGCTGAAACATACAACTGTGTGCCATCAGCATAACAGTAATAGGTAATACCATGTTTACGAATAATTTTACCCAGAGGTAGCATATATAAAGAATAAAGAAGTGGGCCTAAAACAGAACCTTGCAGAACACCAAACTTTACCTTAGTATGCATAGAGCAGTCACCATTTACATGTACATACTGATAATGATCAGTCAAATAAGAACATAAACTAGCCATTAGGAAGGACACAGTTGTGTCCAAAAAAAAAAAAAAAGAGATATGAGGTCACTGAAATTATCCCCAGCCACTTAAGCAGTTAGTCATGGTTTGACATGAGAGTCTCTATGCTGCGAGACATACGGGAGCTTGGACAGCATATGGCAGTTGAAAGACCGGCTGAGGCAGATAAGATGCAGATTCTGGCCGCAGTTTAATTCTGTAGCTGAGCAAACTAAAAGGGTATAAATAAGAAATACAACGTAGTTCATTGATATTACAAAAAAGTATATCAGTATGGTATAAAAGAATATTTTTGGAGCACCCTGACAAAAGTAAGCTTGAATTAAACTAATAAAAACACTGAAAAATCTGCAGCAGAAATTCAATAATGCTGAGTCATGGTTTGAAACGAGTCAGTGTAAGCAGTGTTGTCTATGGCATGGAGCACTGCTTGGGGTCGTGTGAGTCAGGCAGCAGGTGACAGTTAAAGGGCCAGCTGAGGCTGAAGAGCTCCAGATCACGTGCACACTGGTGCTGTGCCGCTGAACACACGGAGCTGCATGGCTGCAGCACACCACCCTGCACACTGCACTGCGGCACGAACAGCGCACACATGAGCTGCCGCAGGGGCTTAAAACAATCCAACTCCATCAGCACCTGACCAAAGAGGAGGATGTAAATATGTAAAAAAATACAATACACTGAACATAACAAGCAGGATCCTGGGTGTCATTACGTACACTGTACTGACGAAGCACATAAGCAGCCTCTCTCTGATCAGCAATGGAGAGCCATATGTTGGGGAAGGACGTGAGATTATAGCTCAGACCTTGGCACATCTCCACCTGAATGGGCTCACAAGATGAAGCTGTAGCAGATAATGATTAAAATTGCAAATGAAATGGGCAGTGAAGGAAAGGTAATGGAGAACAGATCAGCTTTTTAAATAAGGAATGTTAGTATATTGGAGTGAACCTGAGACAGTCTGGATAAAGCCATAGTCACTTCATTTCCAGGTTACAGTGGTTCAGTCTATTAATATTAAATCAGTAATATGTAACTTCTGGTGATTTAATTTTTTTGGAGCTCTCTCTGGTGGAATTGTTACTGTAAGAAGCAATCATCTGTAACATTATTTGAGCTGCACACCCCTCTTCCTTCTCTCAGAGGGATCTCACGGTATACATTCAGGAAGTCTTCAAGTGTTTGTGAATGAAATATTGTCTAAAGATGAAATTATCTACTGCCATTATTGTGGTCTGCTCAATATTACAGAAGTTTTATGAAAATAATAAAACCTTTATTGTGTTCATTAGCAACAGTATCACAGGTAAACGTACTAGAAAGAGTTAGCCTAAAGTTATTGAAGAAAGTAGAAAGTGAGTCAGACTGCTCATTGTAGTTAGCTATTTGAGACAAATTCCATTAGCATGTTAGCAGTACTAGGTAATGTTGCCTAGCTAGCAAATACAAATTCACATATTATCTACAGATTCCATAATATGCTAGCTAGCTGGATAATTAATATATCTTGACTGTTCGGCAATAAAAGTGGATGTTGAAATTGTTGCTATCTCTTAAAAAAAAAAAAAAAGCCAAGCCAAAAATGATCATTGTTTTAGCTCAGGTTGGGTCACTCCCTCTTTTCTTGGCTTGACCACCAGTAAAGCCAGATAGGATATCTTCCAGTTTTATCCACCTGGTTGCTTCAAAACCTTGTCATTTACATTTACAGTTGACAGAGGCCGTCATCCAAAGCAATTTACAGAAATAATTTGTGGCCAAAATCATATCCTCAAACTAGTACTACCAGACCAGTGACTAACAACACCCTTAGGATGGTAATATTACTGATTAGTATGATCAATAGTAGCCTAAGGTTGGGGTGTGCTGATGTAAACTATATGGCCAAAAAGTTTGTGTACACCTGACCATCACACCCTTTTTGAAATTCTCATTCCAGATTTAGTCCCCCTTTGCTGTTTAATAACCTCCACTCCATTTGTTCATTCAGCCATAAGAGCGATAGTGAGATCAGGCACTGATGTTGGGTGAGGAGGCCTGGGGCATTCCAGTTCATCCCAAAGGTGTTCAGTGGGGTTGAGGTCAGGGTTCTGTGCAGGCCACTTGAGTTCTTCCATGCCAATCTTGGAAAACCATGTGTTCATACACCTCACATTGTGCACAGGGGCATTATCATCCTGGAACAGGTTTGGGCCTCTTAGTTCCAGTGAAGGGAAACTGTAATGCTACAGCATACAAAAACGTCCTATACAATTGTGTGCGTCAAACAGTTTGGGGAAGGGTGTGATGGTCAGGTGTCCACATACTTTTGGCTATATAGTGTATGACCTCTGAAAATCTGGAGTCAGAACAGACCCAACTGCTCTACTTTCCAGGTAAACAGTGTCTCCAGTATTGCTACTTTGGAGTATTTTTTTTATCCAATATCTCCAATATTGCTACTTATATATATATATATATATATATATATATATATATATATATATATATTTTAACAAAAAACACATAATTATTCTTTAATCTTTAAACATAAATGTTACATATGCCAGCTTTAAAGGAGAGGTTATAAGGTTATCCTATTATGTTCACAGCAATGCACAGGCATTAAGAAAAAAAATTATTATATTACTTATGGTTGCATCTCAGCAGTGCATGTGTGTTCTTACTGAACAAGGGATAGGTGGAGTTGCTGCAGTTTTGCTCATCTGAACCATCTGCACAGTCTTTCCAGCCATCACAGAACCAGTCATGGTGCAGACATTCCCCTGTGCTGCAGGCAGACTGCCCTGGACTGCAGCCTCCTTAATAGAGTAAAATTAACCCACAAACATGAAATGTTATATATTCATACATATATTCATAAATCTCTTTAATTAACACACGTGATAACTGACATAAAGGGTAGTAATAGTCATTTATATTGTTGCATAATAAGGTGGTGCTACTGTATATCTGTTTATTTATATCTGGTATCTTGTCACCTGTTTTACAGAGCATACTATTTACAGTGATAATTGTTAATGTTGTGTCTGCACCCCAGTGACCTATGAAAGAACTGTCAAGTCTAAGCATATAGTCACAGCCCATATAATACTCACTCTCTGAGAGAGTGATGACCTGATAGGAGGCATAAAAGCCACTGTCAGCCACACCTTCATCAGCCACAAACACCACACTCATCACGGGCCCAGTGGAGGTGAGGTCAGGAGGGAGGTCTGAGCCACAGTATCTATAGCAACCATTAGAGGGAGATGCAATGATTTTATCTAGCAGAATAATCAGAGGCGGCTGGTATAAATGGTCTAACTAGCTAACACAACAGTACCAGCAATGGTTGTAAGAAAAATATACAGAATGTTATGAAGAAGTGAGACTGAATCTGATTTCTTTCTAGCCCAGACTGTAGATTCATGCAGTGAAAAGTGAAATGCACTTTAGATTTCTTCACTATTTGGGCTGATATTTTTCCACTTGCTTTGCTGACACATCTATAGTGGTTGAGAAGCCACATGTGAAATACAATAAAATTAGGTAGTATTTTTGTTTTCAGGCATCTGTACTGTGCTGGTGCTGGTAAGAAGAAATATGAAAGATAAACAGCAATTTAGATATAGCATTCTCACCTGCCTAGGATATTGCTGTCTCCAGTGCTGCTACTATCATGAACCTCAACATAGTCAAACTCACAGACATCTTGAGTCTCCAGGCTGAAGTTATGGAAACTCAGTTGTATAACTTGGCCTTTCTCTGCAGATATAAGCCATGTACATCTCTGAGAAAGTGCAGCAGAGATATATGGATGAGACTAAGACCCCTCTTATACCTGGACATTTCATGTGACTTGTATTTGGATGGTTTTCTGATAAGATTTTAACTACATGCATTTATAGTTGTAATCAAATGCATCTCCTGTTGATTGTACATTAATATCCAAATCAGCCAATTATATTCAAACACCAGCTTCCAGTGTTGTACCTCCTTTTTTGCTGTTTTCTGAATAAAATGGTTGCTACATGAAATAGTGATTTTTTGCTAACATTTTTTAAAAGCACTAACATTGGCATACACAGAGTGTGTGTTAGCTATTGGGAGGGATTTCTCTTTGATTCTACACATTTACTACACATTTTTCCTTGGTTTCATCAAATAAGAGTTTAGAGTAGTATTTTAGATTAATTAATTCAGAGCAGTATTTTAATAAATGATTAAGGTACTGTATTAGTTGATTATTTGCTCTCATCACTAGTTTGCTGAAAGTGACACTTGCCTGCTGGTGAGGATAAGGCTTTGGGTGATTTGGACTGGACATTGAGCCACTTGGACCTGTCTTTTCACCTCCACAGTCTGTGCAGCAATACAGAAATTAGGAGAGACAGAATTATTAATTTTATGTGAAAGGCCAACAATCCACTCTCCCACTACATGCATAGTACAGTTAACCATGTACTAATTAATGTGGGAATTCAGAGCTCTTACCCATGTGTTTGTGGCTGCAGTTGGCCTCATCTGTCTGGTCCTGACAGTTCAGCTGGCTGTCACACACAGACACAGGCAACAGGCAACGGCCGCTATCGCACATAAACTCCTCTGGAGAGCAGCTTTCTAACAGCAAACACCACACATACCAAGAATAATTATCCAAAAGTGAATTCCACTGGTCTTATTTATTTATATTATTTTTATACCACAAAACCTGTGACACACCTCACACCCACACACCTTTTGGACTGTAGTCGCCCTCATATGCAGCTATTAATATTGCTTTATGATGTTATGTAATTGACATAGTCTGTCTGCTCAGCTTTGAACAATTACACCAAATCCTGATGATGATTCTACTCTTCCATGTATTTGGTGTGTACTGCTTGCGTATTTATTGTATTTATGCTGGCCTTGTTGCTTTTATTGGAAGTGTACTTTTGCACACTTGCGTTACACTTATTGAACAATTTTGCACTTTATGTAGTTCTGTGTACAGAATACTGTATGGTTCATTTAATGCATATCCAGGGTTCTCTCAGTAACAATGGACCTCAGCAGAATACAGCACAATTCTCCAGTATCAGAGACATGAATCATTCTCTAAATGTAAGAGACTTTTACACATCTTACGGCTACAACTTTTCATCTTCTCCATTTCCAGGGAAATAATGGCTATTTTTGACTGAAAGTATGGAGTTCAGAGACTACTTCCAACATAAAACACATTACACTATGAACATAAATACACTTACTTTGCCATGGAAGGATGGCGTGATACTGTGCAATGAAGCCGTTACCCCCAATACTGCTATCAGATCGGAATGAAACCCATACAGTGCTGCTGTTAGTGTTCACAGTGGGTGGAGCCACATTACCACAGAACCTAGAGGTAGAGGGACTTTAATTTGACTAATTTGTAGGCTTAATCAAATTACATTTGTATTGATTTGCATTTGCTCCATTTCTGTGTGGGTTTTAATGTTATGTTATTAGTTTTTGGAGATATTTGGAGAACTCCTTGTGTTTCATGGATGTTCAGTATGAGTATATTGTGAATATTAGTCCTGGGATGAGCATATTACAATGTTTATGTTTACAGTTGTGCATAAACGGTTTTTGATGACGAGCAAGGCTGACCTGGTGACTGTGGTGGTATGCTCTCCCTCTTCTCTAAGCTCCAGCCAATCAAAAAGGCATGGTCCTGGTCCCTCAATGGCCAAGGAGGAGATGTAGAGCTGCACCAGAGATGGGGGAGACATCCTGATCACCCACACACACATGGAGTCAGGAGGATATGGGCCTGGATGGTTGGGGGAGCTGATAGTTCCCTCTGATTCAGTCAGGACCCCTCCACATTCTGGAAGATGGGAGGTTCAAATGATAGAAGCGGCTGAACTTTAAATGATACTGAAAGTGACAAGTCTTTTATTTGTAAAATAAAACATTAAAAAGGCCAAAAATGTACTTGTATATGGTATGGGCTCTTGCTCAAGGTGTGGCATGGGTGAGCTGTATTCAGGAAGAGGAATAGTGGGATTTGGGATAAGACTTTGCTGAACGCTGTCTCCACTCCAGGAGTTTAGAGACAACACTCTTCCTTCAGCAGGGTCTCCATTCATATCTGTGAAAAGGACACAAATAAAAGTAACTTTTTAAAAACTCTACACAAACACCTCTCTGCACAAACAAATAGCTTGGCATTACAATAGTCCAAAAGCAATTAATTAGTAAGTCCATTGCAAAAATTGCTTTATAATGAGTGAATCATCATTGTTTGTAAAAGATGAGCCACTATACAGTCTACACAACAGGAATAGGCAGCTACAAATGATTTGATAATAAAATCATAAGCATCAACATTTATGCAGTGTACAGTAAACACCATAAACATCAGTAATATCACAAAATTACACTCTGCGTGATCTGTATCATTATTGCAATAAGAGTACGAGTGCTGCTCACTCACGTATGAGAACAAGTGCTAGTGTGAGTCCCAGGACAGCCAACAACAACAGAGCAACTGCTGAAAACACCAGTGCTCCCCAGCTACACCACTGTCTCCTCACACACACCACGCACAGAGCAAACACGCTGCTGCCTCCTGCAATACCACAGCCAGCAAAGCAGGCAAGTGAGAACAGTGAGGACAAATACTAACCAATACTAATTCTATTAAATTCAAAAATTCTAATTTTATTTGTCACAGGCATAACCATACACAGTGCGACTTGCAGTGAAATGCTTTGTACAACTGTTCCAACATAAAAAGAAAATATAGAAAAATATAAAATATAAAGAAAATATATACATACAAAATGTATATAATAAAGACAAATATGAACAAAAATATTAAATATAAGAAAAATACATACCTGAAAAATATATGAAGGGATTTTTTTTTAAAAAGTGTATAAGAGTATATATATATATATATATATATATATATATATATATATATATATATATATATATGGATATATGGATGGTGGCAGCAGCAGTCCGACAGTACAGATATAAAGTGCAGACAAAATTAATAATTGTAAAATCTTTTATGATCTGTATCAGAAGTGTCAGAGCAGGAAAATGGAAAGTACACATTGCATGAGATCCTACAAATCACTATTACACACATAAGACAATATCACTGCATTTCCTGGTCATATACAGTATGGTGCAAAATAAATAAAAAAAATCTACTTTCACATTTAAAATGTTTATTTGTGTGACAATAACTATATAAATACATTTATAAAGTAATTAAGTGTACAGTAAAATCTTCTCATGTATAGTCACAATT
Source organism: Pangasianodon hypophthalmus (assembly GCF_027358585.1). Lineage (NCBI taxonomy): Eukaryota > Metazoa > Chordata > Actinopteri > Siluriformes > Pangasiidae > Pangasianodon > Pangasianodon hypophthalmus. The sequence continues at coordinate 14,474,521 of NC_069723.1, read as the reverse complement.
TTATATAATTTCTGTATATAACTCTCTATTTATAAAACTCCATCAACACTGAAATTTCATCAAAACTGAAACAGGTCTTGCTCAGTCCCAGGTACTGAAACAACTCATAATCTTGTTATGTAAAATAATCCTATTGTATTGTTTTTCTTTTTTAATTTTTTATTTATTTTTTTATATAAAAGTATGTAATTTGGTGATATTAACATTTTGGTTGTGACCTAAATTTTACAATACAATTTTACAATCCCTTTCAGACAAGTCAGATACTTAAATCTTCTAATATAACAAAAGCAATTGTTAATAAATAAATATAATAAAAGCACATTTTAATATAAATCAAAATATATTTTTTTAATTGCAAAAATTAAACTTAACCTTTATTTTTCAATATAATTTAAGGGGTTAGACTGTAGGGCAAGCCTCAGTAGAAGGTAACATTAAACCCTTCATTGTTTTAAAAATTCAGTGTATCTGTAACTACAAAAATTGATGTTTAGAATGTTTCAACTACCCAGGTATGAAATTTGTTTCAACTACCCAGGTATGAAAATAATAACTATATTAAAAATAATAACTATATTATATTATATATAAAATAATAACTATATTTTTTATATTAAACTATATTAAAATACTATATTAATAACTATAATATAAAATATATATATTTTTTTCTTCAAAATTAGAATAAAAAATAAGAAATTTGAAATTTCCCATTAAAATGCTAAGGGATACTTACGAGTTGTAGGACTGTTGACGGGTTCTGAGGATATGGCAACCTTAAATACTTCTGTTTTGATTTCGTCATGCTCATTGTCTGGCTCAAATGCTGGATTGCAAAATACATTCTGGGAAGGTTAAAAGGCAAAGATCACTGTGATAACTGTTTTCAGTCCTGTGATGTAGCTTCTATATATTTAATATCAAACTTTTTTGTTATCAGAGGTTTTTTTTTTCTTACCTTATACAAATCTGAGTCGTGGAAGGATGTTTCAGGGTCTGCCATTTTCCCATTCCAGCAAGACTTTCGACATTATTAGTGCCTGCTTTTATCCATAAAATAGCACAGAGAAGTGCAGCAGGGCATGAAAATGCATGTTTTAAGTAGAGTAGATATGTTCGAGTAGATGTAGGTATTCATGCTTAGGAGTGCAGTTTTTCAGTAGTCGATTACTCACCATGCTGAAATTGTTCCTGTATTGGTGTGGGTGAGAACCCAGTATCCTCCCCTAAATTTTTCACAAAGCCAAGTCAGCTGAGAGGACTGAGCAGGCTGAGAAGAGGGAGGGGATTTAGGATCATTTGGGGCACTTAAATTCCTACTAATGAGCCTAATTTTTGCATCTCTCTCTCTCTCTCTCACACACACACCCATGCACACCAAGGCATACTGTCTGGTCTTCACCAAATGCTAGAAATAGCTGTCCTAACCTTCATCTAACAAACTATTTAGCTTAATGGTATTCTTAGTACCTGAACTACTGAACTAACAAGAGGATATGTTTTGATAGGCCAAAAAGCACTGTATCAAAAAATGAGCAGAAGTTGTGTTTTCTTTAAAGAGTTGTTTAAATATTTATTTCGGCATTTCCCATAATACTATGTTGCTCAACCCCATTTTTTTCCCCCTAGAAGTTAATGTGTAATCATTCATCAAACACACTTGTATACAAATCTCTGTCAATGCAGAACACAGCTGACACTGAGGTTTAATGATCAGGCTCATAATGCACTTCACCGCTGCCTGTCTTTTAAGTTTTGCTCTTTATATTTCCATTTGTAAAGGTAAGTGCTGCAGTTATACAATACTATTGGTGCTAGAAAGACTTGTGGAAGTCTGGAAACCTTAATAATTTTTTTTTTATTTTGCATTGTTAATTGCTAATA
>NC_069723.1:12892634-12967634 GCF_027358585.1 Pangasianodon hypophthalmus | reverse complement strand
TTTGGTGATGACTTCATGTGTTCCAGACTTCAGGCAGTCATTGACTGCAAAGGAATCATAAATATTATGATTATTATAAAAATAATCCTGATCATAAATATTAGGATTATTTTTAATATTTGCGTTCAAGTATTAAAAATAATCCTAATATTTATGATTGTTAGTTTGTCTAATTACTTTTGAGCATGTGAAAATGGAGGGACTCTGTTAAAAAAAAAAAAAAAAAAAAAAAAAAAAAAAAAAAAAAAGAAAATGGCTGTAATTCCTAAATGGTTAATGCAGTATTTTGTAAACTCCTTGAATTAAAGCTGAAAGTCTACGCTTCAGTCACATCTTCGTTGCTTCATTTCAAATCCATTGTGGTGCTGTACAGAGGCAAAATTACAAAAATTTTGTCACTGTCTAACACTTAATGGACCTGACTGTATTAATTAATAGTATATTCATGCTTTGATGTCTGTTGCACGATTTTATGGAACAGCCTATATACAGTATATGGTCTTCAAATTGAGTGTTAGGTGACTTCCAATGTACTGTTCATAACATGTTGTTGCTTATTCCTTCCTTCTGCAGATTTTTCCTGGATATAGCATCTGATTCCCCTCCTAGCGATTCAGTCAATCATAGCTTGTCCTTCATCAGTGATGGTAATGTGCTCGCCCTGCACCGTCTACTCTGGAACAACCAGGAGAGGATTGGGCAGTATTTATCCAGCAACAGGTATGTTAACACGATGGACGAGAAAAAAAAATATATTGGAGTTAACGTGCAGGTTCAAAAGAATGATTGAGGAAAGAATTGCATTTTCCATGCATCATATATAGTCGATGAGCCCAGTCAACCAAAATTATTACACACTTGGATGAATAATTAGATTTAGGCATAAATATAGACTTATTCTGCTGTTTGATGAATTTTTGTTTAAGCTTTTGAATATGCATAGAACATGTACTGACTGACCGACTGCATTTAAGCTTATTTGATTTCTCTCAAGTCTCTTGGCCTCAAACTTTCTTCCACTTCTTTGGTATCATCTCTATTCCTCTTCCCTTAAATGACTATGCTCTTTACACAGTACAGCCTGCTTGTATTTCTGCTTTTTGGTAATGAAACCTTTGCTATGCATTTGCTGTAATCAAGGCAGAAGTGTAAACAGACATACTAGTATTTTCTAGTTATACAGTCAGGTCCAGAAGTATTTGGACGATGACAGAGTTTTTGTGATTTTGTCTTTATACACCACCACAACGGATTTGAAATAAAACAATCAAGATGTGATCAAAGTGTAGACTTTCAACTTTATTTTAAGAGGTTCCACAAAAAATATGGCATTTACCATTTAGGAATTACAGCCATTTTAAGCAAAGTACTTCCATTTTCAGGGGCTCAAAGGTATATGGACAGCTGACTGACAAGAAGTTAATTAACCAGGTGTGCTCCATTCTTTTGTTACTTCAAGACAAATGAAGCAGATAAAAGGTCTGGAGTTGATATCAGGTATTGAGTTGGCATTTGGCAGCTGTTCGACTGGAGCTAGCAATATGAAGTCCAAGGAGATCGCAATGCAAGTGAAGGAGGCCATCATTAGGCTGAAAAAACAACATAAATCTATAAGAGAGACAGCAAAAACCTTAGGCGTAGGCAAATCAACAGTTGAGTACATTCTAAAAAGAAAGAAAGCACTGGTGAGCTCAACAACATCGAAAGGCCTGGAATACCACGGAAGCCAACTAAAGTGGGTGATCGCAGAATCCTTTCCTTGGTGAAGAAAAACCCTTTCGCAACATCAACAGAAATCAAGAATACTCTGGAGAAGGTAGGCGTATCATTGTCAAAATCTACAGTCAAGAGACGCCTTCATGAATGTAAATACAGAGGGTTTACAACAAGGTGCAAACCACTGGTAACATTCAAGAACAGGAAAGCCAGATTAGACTTTGCCAGAAAACATCTAAAAAAGCCTCCCATGTTCTGGAATAAGATTCTTTGGACTGATGAAACCAGGATTAACTTGTACCAGAATGATGGGAAGAGAAAGGTATGGCAAAAGAAAGGAACAGCTCATGATCCAAAGTATACCACATCATGTGTCAAACATGGTGGAGGAAGTGTTATGGCATGGGCATGTATGGCTGGCAATGGAACAGGCTCACTGGTGTTTATTGATGATGTGACTGCTGACAGAAGTAGTAAGATGAATTCTGAGGTGTATAGGGCTACACTCTCTGCTCACATTCAGCCAAATGCTACAAAACTGATAGGATGCCGCTTCACAGTGCAGGTGGATAATGACCCTAAACATACTGTGAAAGCAGCTCAAGACTTTTTGAAGGCAAATAAATGGAATATTCTTAAATGGCCAAGTCAGTCGCCTGATCTCAACCCAACAGAGCATGCTTTTCACTTACTGAAGACAAGACTGAAGGCAGAAAGACCCACAAACAAGCAGCAACTGAAGGTGGCTGCAGTGAAGGCCTGGCAAAGCATCTCCAGGAAACTCAGCATTTGAGTTTTGAGAACATGGGCTCCAGACTTCAGGCAGTCATTGACTGCAAAGGATTTTCATCCAAGTATTAAAATTGTGGTTATATTTACAATTGTCACTTTGTCCAAATACCTTTGAGCCCCTGAAAATGGAGGTACTTTGTTGAAAATGGCTGTAATTCCTAAATGGTAAATGCCATATTTTTGTGGAACCTCTTAAAATAAAGCTGAAAGTCTACACTTCGATCACATCTTGATTGTTTTATTTCAAATCCGTTTTGGTGGTGTATAAAGGCAAAATCACAAAAACTCTGTCATCGTCCAAATACTTCTGTACCAGACTGTATATAAATATAAATATTCTTTAGTATTAAGTAATAAGAAAAAACTGTTTGTTCATCATTGTAGTTGTTTGCAAGTATACCATTTAATAGCTTGTGTTCAGTGTTGAAGTTGTCATTCAGAAGTATTTATTCATTATTATTATTTTATTGATTTATTTATTTAGTATTTATTTTTATTCACCATGACACAGATACACTCAATCTGATGACTTGTGTTTGGCAGGGACCACAAGGCTGTTGGTAGAAGACCCTTTGATAAAATGGCTACACTCCTGGCGTATCTTGGCCCCCCTGAGCACAAACCTGTAGCAGACACTCACTGGTCCAGTCTCAACCTCACCAGTTCCAAATTTGAGGAGTTTATGACCAGGTAATTCCTTTCTAGCTCTGTGGCCACTTCTGCTTTCACGCTAGCCATTTTTCCCCCTCAATGTCCAGCACACATTTTATGTATAATTGTATGCGAAGCAGCCGCAATGCAGGTGGAATGCAACCAGTTTGAAAAAGCACTTTCGGCCAGTTTTTTTTTTTTTTTTTTCCTCTCCCCTCCCCCCTATCGTGGACCATGTACGAAACTTTCCAGAAAAGCTTTGAGTTACAATGTGGGCTTTTTATCACCGGACCATACATTGTATATCTTTGTTGTTAATAAAGATAAAGAGATAAGATTGATACACTAGGTGCTTAGCTGGTACAATCGGAAGGTAGAAGTTGTGGCAATGTTGTTATAGTTACAGGGTGAGTGTCATGTGAGATGCCTTTTTTCACATCAGCACAAAATGTGCTGTGGCTTCTTCTGTAGAGGAAAACACCTGAGGTGAAATTAGGCTAAGAATACTAAGGAATTTAAGACTCAGCATACATTAAGGTTTAATTCTGAAGGTCATGTACCAGCTCTTGACATGAAAGCCTTTCTACTTGCACATTTTCCCCTTGAATATAAAAGAAAATTAGCTAAGTCAAGTTTATGATTTAAGATGCAAATTCATTTAAAGTTCTTTAATGCAAAGTCATATGTGTGTTTATACACACAGTGTGTTTATACCTTTAGTCATTTCCTTAATTATAGCATCTGTTGCAAGTGTTGCTACTGTAGCAACACTAATTCCACTTTTTGTCAAGCTTGTGATTCTCTTCTCCCCAAAACATTGTACCACTGAGATTGATGTGAAGGTGTTTTATTTCTGTTAAATGGGTTCGTGTCTGTAGTACTTGGAAAATGGAATAAATTTAAGGTACCTCATTAACTATGTTACTGTCTTTTGTCATTTAATTTTGTCTGATATTTGTTAGATAGAAACCTGGCCATTAAATCCAACTGTCAAGTGAAAGTGTGGTCATAAAAACTTGCTCGTTATTCACAGGCACCAGGTCCATGAAAAAGAAGAATTCAAAGCTCTGAAGACACTTAATATCTTTTACCAGGCAGGAACATCTAAGAATGGCAACCCCGTCTTCTATTACATTGCTCGAAGGTAAGATTTTTAGGCTTGTAATGCTGTAAATTGATCTATAATAAAACAGTTGCGAAACGCTTGAGACATCAGACTTCTTTGATGATAAGGCTGTGTTTGAGTTGTAGTTTTATTCCTGCACCTAATAATAGTTTGGGGGGAAAAAAAAAATTATATATTTATACATACACACACACACACACACTTATATATGTGTGTGTGTATATATATATATATATATATATATATATATATATATATATATATATATATATATACACACATACATACATATATACATATATAAAATACACAGTGTGGAGAGACTTGTTCTCTGCCATTAAAACCCTGACTAGCAGGAAAGCGTTGTGCTTAATAGCTCTACCAAACTTGCAATAATAGCTACAGGTATAATGCTTGTTGACTTGGTAAATTAGTGTTTTATGTGTAAATTTACATGAAGGCAGATGGCCTGTATCATATCGGCTTCTACAAACACAAAGCTTGAACAATTAAGCAAGGGGTTTATTTGTGTTTTTGTTTGCCCTGATTTATTTATCCAGTACTAGAGAAACTCTTTTAATGATTTTTAAAACATTTTGGAAAATCAAAGTTGTTTAGCCATTTAGCAGTCTATCCAAATGTGGTATATTAAATTAGAAAATATATCTACTAATTAATGGAGACATCCGGTTAAATTTGTATCATAACTACCACTCTTAAGTTAGTGACTGATTATGGCCTGTAAAATTTCTAGATCAGTAGTAACATGTATGTCATGTTTAATCGTAGATTGCACACAGTAATTTGGACTATGCATGCCACTTAGCAGAGGATTTGCATGTTTGATAGTGAAACCCAACATAATTTACATAATGTTGGAATCATTAGAAGGAGTTTATAGCAACATTGTGGTTTGTGCTTGGGTTTGAGTTTAGACTCCTGGCATTTTGAAAGCTGTAATATAGCCTTTATTATAATATAGCCACATGCCAGAGAGGGGGAAAAAACAAAGTGCTATATACATTCAGTTTCACCCTTCATTCACATGTTGCTGTATTTTTGGTCTCTGCATACTTGCTTGTTCAGTCAACCTTAATGCATTATATCCTGTGAAATATCCTGTGAAGCTCTTTACTTGATGACAGTCTTCCTCTCAGCTTTTTTTTTTTTTTTTTGAGATTTTAAAGATTTGAATTTAAAGATAATATACCATATAATATATTTTCTTTAATCTTAAACCTTAATTCTTCACATTCACATAAATGCAGTCGAATTAGAAAAACTATACATTTGCAATAGCACTTTGGTCCCCAGTTTCAAAACCATTTTTTGTCATTTTGTTTGTAATTACTGATAAATGTCTACAGCAAATGACTTTCGAAGATGTACACAGACCAGCAGGAGTGTGCTTTGCACTCGCAGTTTCTCAAGCATGTTGTGCAACAGTGATACCAGCTCATCAGTGCAGTATGTACACATAACTTTTTATCCAAACAGCCATCTAAAAGCCATTTAAAGCTAAATACCATCCATTAAGCACAGGGTTTGTTGCTCATTACTACTGATTACTAATAGACTTACTGAATCGATCATGCTTGCAATACCCACACTTTTTGTGGACACATGAAATTGTGTGATCACATTATTAAAATTATCTTCATATTTTATGAATTAGCACATTAATTTTGACAGTCTTAACGTGTTATATGTATATAAATAATAAAAGGCTAGCTGTTAATCTTAGCCTCCTTGTAAAGTATGAATGTGTTAACTATAGTACTAACACCTATTCATACTTTGTAGAAAACCATTTTGTACTTGATACTGTAAAGTAATAATGTTTTAATGAAAAAAAAAAAATTAAGATTCTCTTAAGATTTTTTTTTTTTGTAAAATGCTTGAGTGTAGCTGAAGATGTTTTTGTCAGGGAAAGATTGGTGCCTCGTCAGCAAATGCAGCTCAGCTCTTACAGAATCATTACCTAGTGTTAAATGCCTGTGTGATCTTTATAATACTGTGGGGCATTTGGAAAGCTCTCACTGGAGTGCCTTCATTTAGTAGAAGCACCAAGAGAAAATGGCTGGACAGCATTATATAACTGAGTGAAGTCCCACCTAGGCACTGGATTTTTAAGACTGCTGAGTCTTACCAGTCACATCTGTTTCGAGATGGAGCAAGCACAGCACATGCAGCAATCATTTATAAAGTCATCTATTTAGTGATTTGTTTCCATGATAGCCTTTATTTCCCATTTTAATCAAGTGTCTCTTGCTACCTTGGTCTTAAAATGACGTAATGATATTAATGTTTAATGGTATTTTACATATAGGTGACTGCAGTATGTGGATTCCTGGCATGTCATTGTATAACCTTGAAAGTGTTATCCTATATGAAAATCACATTAGACTGCATTCCAAATGTTTGAATTTTATACTGTTTCTATGGACGAGCATAATACAGGAGAGATCATTTTTCCATTGGTGTAAGTCATTTGTATGCATTTCTATTAGTTTGTCAAGATAACTGTGCATGACAAGACATACTGCATAAAGTACAGTGGTCAATTTGTTTGAAGCATACAAGAGAGTATATGTGTGGTGGCTAGGGAAGCCCTTTCACCTGATGACATTTGCTCCTATAAATAGTTCTGAGACCTGCAGCCTTTCCTGAACTGTTTTTCTTTTGCATGCATCTCAACCACATTTTGAAGTCTGGTTACCCCCAAATGTCAAAAGGAGAGAAGTGCATTAAAGATTCCTTTCTCGCTGCAGAGAAAGGAAACTTTTAGTGCAGTTTTCCCCCTTTTGACATTTGGGGGTAACCAATTTGAGAGTTGGTATCTGTTTGCAACTCCACTACAGCACGTAGCTATCCAACAACTTGATCAAAGTCTGATATTAACTGTGTGAGGAAATCACACTTAGCTAGCAAGGCTTTAGACACTTTTAGGCAGGCTGACTGTTTTTACCACTGAGTTTGTTAAACTTTTTTTTTTTTTTTTTTAATGTTGCAGAAAGATAACCTAGGCACAGCAAACATTTCCACATAGTTTTGGTGAAATATATTTATGGTTTCTTCGAGTTGAGGTGTCAAAGCAGAAACCCCTATTTTGGTCCAAAAAAAAATTTTCATAATTTTCAGCTGTTTGCCAGAATTCAGCCACAGCAACAAAGGGTTTTCCCCAGACCAACACACATATACTGTAGAGAATACCATAGTCAGGAACATTCAAACTGTGTAGTTAAAAGCCAAGAAGACAAGGAACTCCTTTCAACATTCCTTGTACATCCGTAAAGGTGTGGTTTTGTTTTAATTCCAGACCAATTGCAAGTTCTCGCTTCATGTTAATTCCAGCTTGACGCAAAATCAGAAGGTACTGAGGATGATTGCTGTGCCCAAAAGGTTTAATGCGACAGTATGAGGTTTGCAAGGATGGATTTGGATGCTTGTGCTGCGAGCTCTGTCAGGTAATGCCTTTTTGGTGCTCCGTGTGCGGATTGTTGTGCTTGTGTGGGTTGAGAGACTGTATGGGGTGGACGTGAGAAGTCCCACACCCTTGGTCAGTGCCTCCTCAGATGCCCAAGAGGAATTATCAATACTCCAGTTGTAAGGAAAGTTGAGCAATGCTGATTTGGACAGATATCCTGAAGTGACAGCATGCACATGTTGTTGATGACTGGAATCACGAGTGTCAGCACCCCACGGAGGTTCGGTGTATGAAGCCGAGTGCCGGGTTCTGGTGGTGGACAGGTGGGCTTCCCCACACGTAGGCCTTATGTAGCAAGGGCAGCCCAGCACTTTTGCTGGGGTCTGCTGCACCCAGTTTAGTAGATGCGTGATGTTTTCCTCATCCTCACATGCCCAGGGGTTATCCCCAAGTGTAATGAGTTGCAAAGCTTCCAGTCTGTTGAACACACCCTCACTCACTGAAACAAAACGATTAGCATGCAGGTAGAATCGGGACAGCCTGGGAAGACGGTCCAGTGAGCCAGGAAGAATCTGTAGCAGAAAGTTGTGGGAGAGGTCCACCATCTCCACATTGTAGGGCATGTTGGTTGGTACAGTCCAGAACTTGTTGTGGCTTAGGTTGAGTGCTCGCAGACTGGGTAGTGTGTTGTTAATGAAGACCACACGCTCTAACTGGTTGTTTGATAAGTCTAAGGACTGCAGGTTCCAATGGTAAGCAGTGTCGTTTTTCTCGAGGTGGCGAATGTGGTTAGCCGATGCATGGATATCCCACAGTGCCCGTGGCAGGCCACCCGGAAGGTGGTTGAGATGGTTGTGGGAGATATCCAGAGTTCTTAGGTGGGCAAAGTGGCTGAGAGCTCCATCTAGGTCTTGTAGCCGGTTGTGCGACAAGTTGAGGAAATGAATGTTGTGCTGGAGGCTGTTGGGTAGCAGTATGAGACCTCGGGCAGAACAGTCCACCACTCGGTGGCCCCTGCCACAGGAACACATCGGGGGACAGATAGCCAGCACAGACACTGCACATAGCATCAGGAGCAGCAGGCAAGCCAGCATAGATGCAGACATTGTGTGAGCTGTCCTATAAAATAAGATAATTTAATTATAGAACATCAAAAAGTATAGATAGAATTATAGGACTACTGATTTATGTTTTTGCATATGGTATACTGCAAATTAGTTATTTACCAGTTTTGTATGTTTGAAGGCCGAGAGAGATTGGGAACAAAGCTAAAACATGTATCTGGTTGTTTGGCCATTTTGGCTTACCACAGTTTGTTACTTCCTGAGCTGTAATTATGCTTCATGTATCAAATGATTCAGTGTATAATGTTTTAGTAGCTTAACACTGGAGTAGAGTGTGGTGCACATTAACTATTTTTGTTTATTCTCCATTCTGTCCTCTTTTGATTGCACCCCTTCTTGTGGTCTTAGGGGTGCGCTTGAGCTGACAAGATCTATTGTCTGGTTAAACACCATGTCCAGCTTTCTGCCTTGTATCTGTAAAACCTGTCCTTAGCCTTGTTAGGATTAGATTTGTTTTACAAGGAGAGGGGGCGGAATTCCCTCCTTTACAGGTGACATATTTGTGCTTCTCTGTAGAGAAAATTTATAATGTCTCTCGGTGAGTTAGACCTAAATTCATCCAAAAATTCAAAACAAACACTTGCTGGAGACTCGTATTTGAACTGGCTTGCTCCATGTTAATTCCAGCTGCACATGTTTAATCATGTAGATGTGCAAATATTGTATTACATACGTAAACCTGAGAAACTAGTAATGTCCTAATATGGCTCTTGATTGACGGAGTAATTTGATATAGGTTTAAACATGGATGAGCTGTGTAAAATGTTTATCCTTGAATATCAAGCAAAGCTAGCCTCATGTTAATATAGAGCACAGCTAGTGAAATATCAAGGAAATTCCTGTAAGGTCCTGTCAGGCTGTTTGTGTAGGCTGTGGCTGCTGTTTGGCAGCGTGAGAGGTAAGGGAACAGAGCACCTCTGAGCTTCTGCTCGAGCTGTGGCTGGAGTTTGAGTCCCTGCCAGAAGCTACTCTCCCTTACTGCTGTTTCTGCTGCAGTGAGCGGTTAGCATTTAGCCTGGTTACCAGCGTCTCCGTCCTGTCCTTTTTCTTGTTAGCTGCCATCTAGGGACAGTGAAAATTTACAGTCCCGATCACACTATACGCCAGTCTGGTATTCTAGAAGTTTCTTATCTTCTCTGCCTGTTAATGATCAGCCAGAATGTGTGATGTGATATATAGGTGAATACATTGCTGTTTTTTATTTGAATCTTTGCTGGAAGATTGTTATTTTAATCAAAGAGCAAAAGCTCAGGACTATACTGAATATAGGCTAGAAATATTTTAAGCAAAGACAGCTTACTTATTCAATATAAAGGCTTTTGCTTTTGTATCTCAACCCTGAATTTATTAAATATTGAAAATGCCTTACCTTATCCTTTCTGTCAATTTTCAGTCATTTCTCTTCCTTTCTTTTCGACACTCCAGCCTCTTCTTCCTAGCTCTCCTCTTATCTAGAGCAGCAGAGGATAATTTCAGTCACTGGCTTTTTCTTTTTTCTGCTACTCTGCATGGCAGGTTAGTCCTTTCTCACCCACATTCAGGGTCTATTTCTCTGTCTCTCACTCTTCTGTGCTTTCTATATTACCCCCTCCATCAGGCTCATTTCTTCCCCTCCCCTTTTCCCTTCTCAGCTGCACTAAGCATTAATGAGTTAATAGGTGGTTCTTCTCTCTCACTCATGTCTGTGCCTGGGCTCCCCTCCTGGCATGGCAGTGCTGTGGTGGTGAGCAAGCCCCTGATGGCTCAAACCCCAAATGCTGCAAGCTGCTCATCCCAGCAGCATCTGAGCTCATGGTAGGTGGTGAAATGAGGAGTGAGCAGGAGGAGGGAGGTGGGAAAGACAGTGGAGAAATGCAGCATAGAGACAGCCCCGGCAACTGCTGCTGACAAGGTTTGGGGGTGGGGTGGGGGTGTAGGGGGGTTAGGGAGAGATGGGACTGCTGACTCCAAACCTTTTATAATCACAACCAGTGCACTCAATGAAATTATCTCTCTTCTTTTCTCTTTACACACACAGACATGCTGTCGTTCTCCAATATAAACATGTGTACTGTGTTTTTGTACACACCAGCACATACTAATACACTAACCTTGACTGCACTGCAGTGGGACTATGTAGTGTGCATCACTACCGTTATGAAACCTGTTTTTTTTTTTTGTTTTTTTTTCTGTCCCCTCCTCCTTTTTTTTTTCTTTTTTTTTTGAAACTTAGTTAAGTTTAGGCAGGATGACATTGTTGACTCATTAAGTGTCAACTGTGTGCTTGTTATGAAGGCCCTGTAATGGTGACACTCACTTTGTTTAACAAACTCCTGGTTCCTTTGTGGTAATTATTTCACTTTTTTTTTCTGGAAAATCCTGAAGTCTGTTTGAAAATATGACATTAATTACACTACATTAATACTAAATTAATTTTTTTTTTTTTGGAGAATGAAAACAGTTTTGGAGTATGAAAAGTGAAATTTTATGCAAGCACCCTTAATGCAAGATTTCTGATGTTCCCCTCACATTTGGAGACCGTCAGTAAAATATCTACTCGGAGGTGAAACACCACTCTCTGTGGGCCCCCTGGCTCCGTAAATGGGAGAGAAAAAAACACAAGTAATTTGCTCCTGCTTCCCATCCCCGGGGTCCTCGGTTCGATCCTGAGCTCAAGGTTCTGTTTGTGTGGAGATTTATGCATGTTCTCCCTTTGTCCATGAAGTTTTCCTCTGGGTTCTGTAGCTTCCTTACACTGTCCAAAAACGGGTACATGGATTAGCTATGTTAAAATTTCCCCTAGGTGTGGATATGTGTGCTAATGTGTGTGCATTATTCTCTGCTATGAATTAGCATGCCATTCTCCTGCTTTGTGCCCAGTGATAGACTACAGTTCCAAGAATGAATGAAGGAATAATGCGGACCACTAATATCCAGCCTTGTAGGACAGGCAGGCAGCTCTCTGTACTTGCTGATTATGTTGCCTGTCAATTCAAATAGCTCCCCCACTTGCACTTTGGTGTTCAGACATCCTGGTCTGGGCATGCCCATGTTTTGGGGAAGTGGATTGGACAGACTACTGAAAGGGAGGGCTCAATTTTGTCAAAATGACTAATTATACCTTTAATTAGCACAGTAATTTTGTAGAGACAGTGCAGTATATATGCCAGAATATAAGGTTCAGAATAAAGGTGCCTCATGGTAATATCTGACCCTGTGTTCAAAATTCACTGCTGATCCAACATGCAGGCCTTTCAGATTATATCAGAAAGTGAATGGTAGTGTAGTTCTACATTATATTAAATCAACATAAATAATGTATGAGTGAATTCTTGCTTTTAAAGTATGTTTGATCAGTGCTTCATATTTACCAGAGTAGTTTGTGTATATATAATGTGTGTATTGTAAAGCCTGGGCTTAGTTCATGCAAGAGCAAAGTACAATAAAATAATCACTATTTGTACATAGTACATAGTGAGATCAAGATCATTGCAGACATGCATACCCATTAATCTTTATTTATGAAACTCTGCATATTCGTCTAGTATATATAATCACAGTTGTGGAACATGTCATTCACCAGTCTTTCCAATGCACAGGATTATGCTAAGATGCCATCAGCTCATTTCGGTACTTACTATAAACTTTCTATTTCAGCATGACATAACCACAACAGTATATTTCCACAGTACATCTGCAGCCTACTGATGCACCAATGAGGCGTCAACTGACAGTGGAGAAAATGAGCAATACCAGCAGATGTGTGAAATCCTGCATAGCACCTTCAACTAGTCCTGTGAATACTAGTCTGAACAAATCTTTAACATGATGTTACCAGTGAGGGTGTACAGAAACACAATGGAATAACACTGACGTTTTTTTAAACAATCATAGGCTGTTTGTAACAGTGTTTATTGTGTACCTATTGTGTACTTTTTTGTGCAGCACTTGTGTAAATTCATTAGGTTTAGCATTAGTCGAGATTACATAACTTGAAACATTTTCTTAAGCCGACTTGGTGCATTATATACACGCACACATGAAGCACACACACATAAGTATTAAAACCAAAATATCAAATAGTCTTAGGATTTCTAGGTTTTATATATATATATATATATATATATATATATATATATATATATATATATTATAGTTAATGGTGATGGTGGAAAAGCCATTATTGTTGAGGTTAAAGTGGTGACAAGCATCAGCAATGACTGAAAAAAGCTTGCACCCATACAGTGCAGGTTAAAAAATTTTTTATATATATATATATATATATATATATATATATATATATATAATATATATAAATTATTTTTATTTCTTTTAAACTGTGTATCACACAAATGACTTGAATGTCACCATTTTAACCTCAACAATAATGGCTTTTCCACCACCACTGGCTCAAATGACACTTTAGGTTAGATTGTTCTTATTGCATAGGAAGAAAGAAAGAGGCTTTATCACATATTCAAGTACAATGCATTTAAATTCTTTTCTTTGCAGATCCTACCTTGAGAGGATTTAAACTCATAGCTTTCTGCTCAGTAGGCCAGAACTTTAACCACTGACCCACCATTGGCCAGCAAGTGCAAACGCCGGCATTTTCAGTTTTCTTTCAAAGCGTTAGGAACTGTTAAGCAGACAGACCATTTATTTAAAAAAAAAAAAAAAAAAAAAAAAAAAAAAAAAAAAGGCAGACAAACTCCGACATGCTGCTCAAAAAGGAACTGAACGCTGTAGCATGCAACACTGCTGTAATTTACTCAGAAATTGCTTCTTACTGTCTCAGTCTCTTGCTCTCAACTCATTCTGGTTTTATGTGCAGTGTCATCTTCCCCCAGAATAAGAGTAAATCACATCCTACAAAGTCACATTCTCTCTTGTTGTAAAGGAAGTATTTTAATGCTCCAGTGCTATTTACTAATAGTGTCCACAAATCACGTGTTTTGAGATTTTTGGGTTTTTTTTTTACATACCAAAAACCTTTATTATATATAACTTATATATAAGTTATATAATTAACTTAACAGCTGAAACAGTGAATATTTGCTTTAAAGAAACTTTGCTAATGACTTTACTACCGTTAAGTGATTTTTCCTCTTTGAGGGAACTGATTGACAAAGCTAGAGTCTTGGAAACTGAGTCTTTTTTCCCCCTTTTGTGCTGTGTACAAATCTTTCTTTTCTGCAAGTCATTTGTTTTAAAAGCATACAGAGTGCTATCTTTTCAATAATAGCTTGTGTTTGCTAATGGTTTTTCAACATTTCTAAGATGGTGCTAGTGGTGGCACAGAAGGGATGTGTATAGCATCTGATAGTGATGTGGATTCAGTATTCTTGTCCAGGGAAAGATTAAGATCCACATCTTCAAATGGAGTTGGAGTGGCACTGTTTGTTTCTGCAGGTGGAGATGGAATGATCTCATCATCAAGTTGATGTGTTGTTTGGATATTCTCATTGTTTTCAGCAGCTGGAGGAACGCTAACAGTCTCAGGGATGTTGGAGTCTGAAGAGACCTCAGAAGGTGGACTGTTTGCTTCATGTGTCTGAATTTGGTCGGGTGTTGCTTTTCCATGTAGTGGTTGGACATCACTTTGCCCAAACGTACTGCTTGCTTGAGTGTCCTCAAGGGGGACCTCCTCATCCATTGGGCTCAACATAGATAGCCGCTTGGAAAGCCGCTGGGGAAGGAATGAGTGGAGGGAAATTCTTTTGGACTCTTGACGATGGAATGGTCCATCCTCATTGATGGTTGGTAGGTTAGGTTGGATATCAGCGTCAATGAATGGTGAAGGGCCAGCCCAGTCAGGATTCTCCGTCTGCTTTTTCTTTATTTGATGATTTCTTAACAAAACCACAACAAATGCTACGAACATAAGAAACAGAATACTACCAATCAAGGAGGCTACTATTTGTCCCGGATGGCTTTTATTATTATCATCGAGAGGGGCTTTTGATGTAGTAGTTTGGCTGTTGTCTGTTTGAGTGGTGGGGATGGTTTCTCTATTAAAGGTGGAATATGTTCTCTCACTAGTCATGTCTTTTGTGGTTATTTCATATGTTGCATTCGTATCCATGGTATCAGTAGTACCAGTTGTACCAACCTCTGTGTTAACAGTTGGACTAAGACCAGTGGAAAAGCCAGTGGTAGTCGATGTGTTGAGTGAGTAGGTGGTTGTGTCATGTCTATCTTCATTGCTAATGTCCAGAGTGACCTTTGAATCAGTGATATTCAGTATTGGAGATTGTGTGCTTTCTTTTTCTTGGGGAAGTGTAGACAATTTAGTAGTCAGTGTTTCTGTAGTCTGTACTTCTACTCCTGATTGATTTGTAATAACTTCTGGAGTTTTTTGGAAATTAGTAGAAATATCAGTCTGTGGCGTGAAGGATTCATTCTCTCCAGATCTAGTAGTTTTTTTTCCTTGAGTGTGTCTATCACGGTCTTTACTAGTGGATTTAAAATTATGTAATGTTTGATGGTCATCTCTGGTGGCAGTTGTAATTTGGTCAGTCTTTTTTTGTGTTAATTCTGTCGAGAAAGGCAAGGAGGACCGTTGTAAAGAGGACCTACTTTCTCCTGTAGAGACTGTCATTGCGTGGGGTAGATGTTCAGCAACACTCTCACTTGTAACATACTGGTCCTTTGAGTTTTGTGGGGGCAATTGTGTAGGTAAGACTTTTTTGCCTTCCTTAGTGGTGTACTCTTCCTGGTTTTTTTTATCTTTAGAGGTATCTTTATGCACCCTAGTGCTGCTTGGGCTATGGGTTGTCTCACCATTTGGCTTCAAAGGAAGTTCAGAGGTTTTTGAAGAGAAAATGATGGGCTCATCACCCCTTATGGTTGTTTCATGATGTTTAAAGGTATCTTCATGCTGCCGGGTGCTGCTTGGTATAAGGGTCGTCTCCCCAGTTAGTTTCCATGGAAGTACCAGAAACAGTGCACAAGTACTGAGAATGGATTTCATGATGTCCTCTTCATAGATGATGCCTGTAAGCTACCAGCAAAGGTTTGTTAATAATCTGTGATACTCTAATGTGATACTCTTACCCTATTAGAACTAAATGCAGTTAGAACTAGCTATAACCAATTACTAGTAGCATAAATACAGGCCCTTTTTTGCTGTTTTATCATAGATGTTCTCTATATCAAGTGTTGTGCCTACACTTGGCTTATCAGAGTTCACTGGCTGTGTCTTCAAACAGTGTCTTCAGTTGCCCCAAGACATGCTTGGTGTCTAAAGTTTCCTACTTTGTTTTTTCATTGGAAAGACTAGGCTGATGTAGCTAACAAGTACTGGAAGCTTATATCTACCACTTTTATTTTGTGCAAACATGAATGAATGTCAAACTTGACCCATACACCGTCAAGTACCCTTAAACAAACTTGTTTGAAACTGACTGGCACTGATCTATCTACAAAAGTGCACAAATGTTTTTTGAAATATGTTGAAAAATGGCATCAAACATAAGTTTTAATCACTTTATTACCATTGTCTGGTAAATTGCAGTAGGCTATAATATTAAGGTGAATAAATGAACCAAAACCACCATTTAAATTCAATTCTTACTGTTGGAGTGTTTTGGAGCATTTCCCAGCAAACTGGGAAACATTAATACATTGCTTTTTGAAGAGGCACTGTGGACAGGGCAGTGTCATTCAGGGAAGAAGATTCTAGCAACTTAGTATAAGTTCTTTATTGGGAGATCCTACAAAACTGCCCAAATTGTCATTAAGATCCTCAGTTACTACATACAGAACAGGGATAGAAAGTGAGACAATTGTATTTCAGGTAAATTCTTCACCAGCATGTCACAAGAAAAGAGACATGCTATGTAGTACAGTTTCTATTTAAGAATATTTTAATCTATTTAATCTATTTAATATATGTTTTAAATATTTACAATATAAGTTAAAGTAAACTATATAAATTTATAGTAAATATTTTATTAAACATAGGAACTGCACGCTTTCATGAAACTATAGGAAGTGCTAGCATGTTGCTGTTGCATGATTGTGATATTTTCCCCTGTTAAGTTTACCCAATATAACAACTTATACCACAGCACGGGTGAATGTTTGAATCTGATCCATAAGTAGGGGGTCATGAATTTTTGTATACCAGCATGGCTCAGATAGTATTTCCGGAACATGAAAGAAAAGGTTAATGCACTTAAATGCACTCGATCTAATACGTTATCATTTCTATAGTAACAGCTTATGCACAGAGACTTGTACGGTGGATGCTCCACATAATCTAAGACTAATAATAAACAAATAAAAAAACCATGTTTAACAAAGTAAAACGTATAATCATTGACTTGATGACATTTCTCAGGAGACATTTATTCAGCATTAATGGAAGGAGTCTCAGTTGTAAGTGCTTTGTAGCAGTCAAAAGTTTCCACAGCTAAATAAGTAATTAATAAATGCAACATTGTAATCACTGGCAAATCGCTGTGGTGTAAGTGGAATAACACACTCCAGACTGTGCTGATACACGAAAATAATGCATGCCGGGGGTGCATGTCGTCCTGCTAAAAGTTGGTATGGTTTGTCGTGTGTTAAAGTGGGGTACGGTTAGTTGAGTTGTTCCTTACAAACTAATCTAGGCAAAATGTGATCTCTTATTCACTCATGACAAATAAATGTCTCTGACTAATATTTTTATCATTGTAAATTTTAAACCAAAGGTATGCAGTTCTGCATGTTGTGTAGAGGTATTAAGCAGATGGGTAAATACGTTTGTAACTACCATCCCTCACCAAAAGGAAGAAATGTATACCACCTGCATGGACTAATACTGTAAAATATTGTTCTATTGTTCTGTTTTGATTATGTAGTTAATTAGAGAGCAATCTATACTTTACAGTACAGTGCATTTAGGTTTTATAGTTCTCGGTGACTACCGCATTATGTACATACATGAGAATGATGCTGTACTGAAATTCCGATATTATTAAGTACATACTGCTTAAGGACAATTAATAGAAAACGTGATTATATAGCTAACCACCAGACTAATAAACCAATAAAGGACAAATAAACCTTTCCAGTGGCATTTTTTTGTCATAATTCTAATACACAGACATCATCATCAATTTTTACTTACCAGGTTAACATAGAATTTACTAATGAAGTCTAGATGTTCTTCTGCACACAGGATTCAATCATCAAATCTGAAAATCAGTTATTTTAACAAGATAACACTATGTAAATGTTGTCTAGTCCACCGCACCTTGTTTCAAGTCTTGATGAAACACGATGGCTTGAAGTTTGCTGAATGAGGAACTTGCACATATTTCACTGACAGGAAATGAGAGCTGTGAAACCACTTTTTTTTTTGTTTGTTTTTCACTTGTTCTCCCACTAATGTTTTATTCTGACTAAACTGTCACTGTTCTGCAATTTAAAAAAAAAAAAAAAAAAGTGTTAATGCAGTGGTAGTGCAATACAGATATGAAGGAAGTTTTCAAAAATATTTTATAGAAAAGCATGTTGTTTCAGAGTCAGAAATTTAATTAGTATGAGCTAATGGCTGATAAAATGCTGCTAGTGGATTGTAAATAAAGCAGCAGTATGTAACTTGCAAAATTGGAAACCTCTCTGATAAAAATGGCCTAGCAAGGCAAAACACATTCAAGTTTTTAAAACTCTGAAAATATTATCCCCTTGCATTAACGTAGTCTCCTCTGTATTAAAAAATATAATGTTTTGAGAATAAAAACTTTAATTGTGATTATTAATATTACCTAGTCCTTGTGTGTGTATATTACAATAGTATCAGCTGGCAGTGTATTTAGACATCTGAGGAGTCAGGACGTGGTGTAAGTTAAAAGGAAATATGGAGAAAAAAGTGACCGTGGATAGCAGCATGCTAGATTTGAACGCAATAATTGAACACTTAAAAAGTTTTGAGAATTTGCGTTTGAAAGCATGTAAAAGGAAATAAAAAAAAAAAAACACTACTCAGTGATTTGGGAAGATTCTGGTGCTTTGAAAGACCAGCATTTATAGCATATACAACTAACCTGTATACATATGGTATGTCAACCAGCATGTGCAAATACAGCACAAACACAAAAATCAGATTATTTTTATTTAGCAGTTTATTTTGCCATGCTTGATTACAAAGGAAATTAAAAGTATTTTAAAAACTTATCTGGTTCATATTAAGGTCAAGAGAAAGACTAGATATAGCAAAATCTGGGTGACTAATACACTTGTTTTTGCATAAACAGCAGTGTCTAAAACCAGAATTTCCATTTTTAAAAATTGAGCTACTAGATTACCTGATCAGCTTAGACAAACAGTATTATTAGCTTAGTTAAATCCACTAAAAGTCAGGTGAATTTAAATATAATATCATTTTAATTTTATTATTGTCTTGTATTAATTATCATCCATTACAGACCTCTTACCTAACAGACAAAAAAAAATGCCAGGTTCAAGCCTTTGAAATTAAATGAAATAATTCAAGAGAGAAAAGAGAAAAGGTAGGGAAAAAACCAATTTAACAAAAAAAAAAAACCCTGTATGGTTAAGTCATAGATTGCATCTTTAAGATACTGCCTTTAGGTTAGCATTTATCACTGAAGGAGAAGGCATGTATAAGCTCACACCACCAAAGGCATGTTCTCCAGTTCCTTAGCAGGATCTATGCAGGAATCTCTGGATGTGGAGCTCTGCATGGTGGCCAGGACATTCTCCTCATCCTTGTTTTTGATGTTGCTTTGATGCAACATAGCCTCCTCTTCTTCTTTCTGCGCCGCTGCTTCATCTGCGTCGGTCCGAACTTCCTCTAGCAGGAGGTTGGTCTCGCATGGTCCTACAATGCCTTCCTCTGCTCGTTCAGTGCTCCAGTGACCTGATCCTCTCAGATCCACATTACCGCGGGTCGGGCGTCGGGCCTGGCACTGTCGCTTTAAAGTGATGACCTTACATGCCAGCACCAAGACAGATATTAGTAAGGCGAGCATGAGACTCCCAGATGATGCAACTACTATGAATGCTAGCTGAGGGTCAAAGAAGCAACCCTCTGAACCCCGTGTAGGTGACACGCTAGCTGAAGCATCAGTGATGGTGGTCTTGAGCAATGATGTAGTATTCTCCATACCAGCTTAGAAACTAGAACAAGAAAAACCTATTTTAGTTGAAGAATAAACGAGAAATTAGTGCTTACAGGTAACTACCTGTCATGAGTGCCAGAATGAAAAAGACATACCACAAATATAACCAGACAGATCTTCTCGGAGAGACGAACTTTTGTGCTGCTTCTAGTTGAAAGATAATTGATGACCAGTAAATATTATGAACATTGCAATTTATTCAACTTTATTTCACTTCAGCCATAAATGTTTGTGTTGGTTCAGTTTTAGGTTTTATAGCTTTCTTGTGTCTTGTTCCTTATTTGGTTGTTCGTTATCCGTAGAGAAAGCTAATAAGATCAAATCTGTTTTTCACTGTTGTATATAAAGGTCATGCTACAGTATACTTTATACCTTAAATATTACATAATTGCACTGTGGTTAAAAAAAATGAAATGTCTGCAAATACAATTGTTAAGAGAGATTGAGTACATACCTACGCAAAGCTTGGGTTGCACAGGTTACTGAAGTTGACAGATGAACGGATGAGCCAGTGCAAAGGGCCCAAGATGCAAATACAGTCACTTCCTGTCCCCGTCTAGTAGAGTTATTTAGAGGGGTCTTTGAATTTAGATGTCTTAGAGCTACGAGACAAAGTAGAGCATAAATGACTAGACACAAAATAGAAACTTGGTCTTAAACACACATCTTTAGAATCTCTTTGTTTCTTTATTTCATTAGGTTTTATAATTAGGAAGACATGTTGAAGATTTGGGCAGACTACACAAATCCAGTTTGAGTAAAAACACATTTATGGATTGTTATTGTGTCCATGGCTATTTAGTATTTATACCGAATTCACCAAGAGGGTTTTTGGTTTAGGATGTGATGAATTTAACCATTCCGTATTTCGGGTGATTTTCTTTTAAAACAAGACCTATAACCTCTACCTTTCTCTTACTTCCATTTAGGTTCAAAACAGGGCAGATCAATGGTGACCTTCTAATCTACCATGTACTACTCACACTCAAACCCTACTATGCTAAACACTATGAGATAGTTGTGGACCTCACCCATGTTGGCCCCAGCAACCGCTTCAAGACTGACTTCCTCTCCAAGTGGTTTGTAGTATTTCCAAACTTTGCCTATGAAAATGTGGCTGCGGTCTTTATCTATAACTGCAACACCTGGGTGCGGGAATACACCAAATACCATGAGCGGCTGCTAACTGGTCTAAAAGGCAGTAAGAAGCTCTTGTTTATTGACTCGCCTGCCCGTCTTGCCGAATATGTGGAACCTGACCAGCAGAAGCTTCCTGCTTCAACCCTGGCCCTGGAGGAGGACCTCAAAGTTTTCCATAATGCACTTAAGCTTGCTCACAAAGACACAAAAGTCTCCATTAAGGTATTCTGGGAGATAAATCTCCACTAAAGAAACTGACCAAATGCTTCTTGTAATTAATTAAAACTGTTTTAGTGGGATGTCCCTGTACTAAAGATCTCTTTTCACCTTTTTACCCAGGTTGGCTCCACAGCCGTACAAGTCACCTCAGCTGAGCGTACCCGTGTTCTGGGCCAGTCAGTCTTCCTCAATGATATCTACTATGCCTCCGAGATTGAAGAGATCTGCCTTGTTGATGAAAACCAGTTCACACTGACTATCGCCAACCAAGGCACACCCCTCACTTTTATGCACCAGGAATGTGATGCCATAGTGCAGTCCATCATCCATATCCGTACACGCTGGGAGCTCTCTCAGCCTGACTCTATCCCCCAACACACCAAAATCAGGCCTAAAGATGTGCCTGGAACCTTACTCAACATTGCCCTCCTCAACTTGGGCAGTTCTGACCCCAGCCTGAGGTAAAATGCACAAATAATATGGCCGCTTCCTTTTGCCATTTTTACAGGCATGGATAAACTGTTCAATGCATCTCAGTTCTTATAGTAACAGTGCTCTTTTTTACTCGCCAGTTTCTTTCTTTGTTGCTTTGAGCTCATTAGAAATGCTAATGTGGGTGTTGTGTGTCTTTAGTTCAGCTGGCAGGCACTTGAACTTGCCATTGACAAGACAATGAAAAAAAGACTTACTTGAGAGCCAAGAACATGCAAAATCTTGTACATCAATTGCGTTAATAAATATTCAGAAGTTGTTAGTCTTATCTCTTTCTTATCTTACAGAATAAGTACAAAAATCCCCTTATGGAGAGTTATCTAACCATAATACCCATGTTGTGGATACGTGACATTATATTATTTTGGTGCCATCCACAGGTCAGCAGCATACAACCTTCTGTGTGCCTTAACCTGCACCTTCAACCTCAAGATTGAAGGTCAGCTCCTGGAAACATCTGGCTTATGCATCCCAGCCAACAACACCCTTTTTATTGTGTCCATCAGTAAGACTTTAGCTGCCAATGAACCCCACCTCACCCTGGAGTTTCTGGAAGAATGCATCAGTGGTTTCAGCAAGTCAAGTCAGTGCTACACAGACACACTCTTCATATCTGTACGCCAGTGAAAAATTAAGTGTATCAGATTGAGTTAATTAATCTTCCTTTCCCGTGTCTGCTGGTGTTACAGGTATTGAACTGAAGCACCTGTGTCTGGAATACATGACTCCTTGGTTGCGCAACCTGGTGCGCTTCTGTAAGCACAATGATGATGCCAAGCGGCAACGTGTAACTGCCATTCTGGATAAGCTGATCACCATGACCATCAATGAGAAACAGATGTATCCATCAATTCAGGCTAAGATCTGGGGCAGCCTGGGCCAGGTGGGTTTGTCCGTGTGCACTGGAACAACCCTTCTTTCACCTTCTAGAGAAGTTCTACAGAATGTCTTATCATGTCTTACATACATGGCTTCTTAAATCTTGCATCACTTACACAAGTGCTCTAAACCCAACTTGTGTTTTTTTGTTTATAGATATCAGACCTGCTAGATGTTGTGTTGGATAGTTTCATAAAGACCAGCGCTACTGGGGGCCTGGGATCAATCAAAGCTGAAGTAATGGCTGATACAGCTGTAGCTCTGGCATCTGGAAATGTTAAATTGGTTTCAAGCAAGGTAAGCTTTCAGTGCCAGTTTTAGATAAACAATTCTAGACATTCATGTGTAGATCATGTGCTGTTAAATGTTTTTGTTTAATAGTGTGTCATAAGTAAGGAATAAAACATGACAAGGCTTGGAAACAAATAAATGATCACTGATTTCTGAGTGTTACTTATTTTCCTATAACAGCACATCCCAAAGTGTTTTTTTTCTCTTATACCAAAGCAATTTGTCAACAATTACAATTTTTTTTTTGCATAATGTTTTTATTGGTTTCATTTTTTATAGATTTATTTAATGTTTAAAATCTATGAGACATTCGTACTCTGAGGAGATATCAGAAAGCACAAACTCCCCTCTCCTGAATGCTTAACCATGGCAAAGCACTGACACTGGAGACTCCTTCCATAGTTCATGATTTTACATCCTTTGTTAAATAATAGCACTTTTCTTATCTGTTTATTATCCACTGTACAAATCCCTATGAACAAACTTTATTATAGAAATGATAACACATTAGAAGGAGCACAACCCTGTGGCTTGAAATAGCTGTCACTAATCAACACCTTACCAGTCAGATTTAAGAATTCACTGGCAGTGTGGTATAAAATGAGACCATGCTGTTAGTCAAGACACAGTTTTGGGTCATTATCTTTGATTGCTAGCAGCCATTATTAATTATTTCCAGACATTAACTATTTTCCAGTGCTGCACATGCTACTTTAGCAACGCTACTAATCAAAACTCTGTAAAAATGCCTGACATGCATTTAGTAAACAGTAAAATTCTAATTATGAAGCTTGTTTACATTAAGAGCCTTGTTTGTTAATATAAATTACACATTTTCATCATTCTTAAAGGATCTACGAAATCTCCTTTACTCACAGGAATAATAAATTTCATCATAGCAGCGCCTTACAGAGCCTCTCTAAAATAGTGGGTGAATTAGTTTTAAGGTTCTCTGCCTTTTGTGCTCTAGAAACATTTCTCTGATCTTGTCCGAGCTTGCTCTGCTACTCCATTATCTTGAGGTATTGTGTACAAATGCCAACCCTTGATTCGTAGATGCACTTTCTTGCACACACAGTAGTAAGTTAGCAAGACACACTGTCCTATTATATGAATAACTGTTAGTTGTTACAATGAATGGACATCATTGTTAAGGCAGCATAGTAAAAGCTGGCCCTTGTGAGTTAAATTCCACTAACCTTGAGTGTCTTGGGCATTGTGGTCCTTGAACGAAGCAGCAAAAGCATTAGGAGCTGTCTTCGTGTTTACTTATCTCCATTTGTCATAGCTATATTTTTAAGCTCATAGCTGCACTGAGTGGGTGCTGAGCACTGTTTGGCTAGCATGTGCCAGCCACTGCTGATGTCACTACATGCCAGTTTGGGAGTACAAGGGCAGGCTTTGTCCAGTCATCGCATCTGCCTTCTCTCTGCCTCACACAACATCAGACTCAGAGGTCAAACACAGACCCAAACATGACCTTATTGAGGAGGTCATAAGCCTCTGGAGAGTAATGTTTAGGTACGTGACACAGAGATGATGACAAAAATGACATTGTTTTAGAATATTTTACGGGCTAAACATAGTAGTTTGTATGATTTAAAAAGGACGATGGACCTTGAATACTACTACAGTGAGACAACTGCTTGATCTTTGTATCAAACATTGGTAATTAAATCTTAAGCTGGTTTTAGACTGTGCAATTTCAGCGATCTTAGCAGATTGTCACACTCTTAGATGATAAAATCTTGACTGAACTTTAGAACGGATTGTGCAATAACATGGTGAGCAATAACATGGTGAGCATGTCACATTAAGACCGCTAATCTTAACTCGTGACCAAAGAATTCATTTATAAAAATGTCATAAATTGTGACACAAGTCTGCTTTTGGTTGGCCTCACTTCTAAGTTGTTTAATACCTAGCTTAAAGTTTCTCCTTTTCCTTCTGTGCTTCGAAGGTGATTGGCCGAATGTGCAAGATAATTGACAAGACGTGCCTGTCTCCCACTCCTACTCTGGAGCAGCACCTGATGTGGGATGATATCGCCATCCTGGCACGCTACATGCTCATGCTCTCCTTTAATAACTCTCTGGATGTGGCGGCCCACTTGCCTTACCTCTTCCACGTGGTCACTCTGCTGGTGGCTACAGGACCGCTGTCCCTCAGAGCCTCCACCCATGGCCTGGTCATTAACATCATCCACTCGCTGTGTACCTGTTCCCAGCTCAACTTCAGCGGTGAGGACGCACATGCACACACACGTTCACATTTATACATGCATGTGTACTGTTTGTAACTAATTCCTGGGCCTTGTGTAAATGCTGTTTCTTTGAGCACCTTTCTCACTTCATGAAAATGCATTTTCAGTACAAGCCCCTTGAGGTCCCCTTTACCTAGGGGCCCTATATTTCCAATGCAGTTTCATCTCTGCCATCGTGTCATAATTCTCCTTCTGTCCTCTGCAGAGGAGACTAAACAGGTGCTGCGACTGAGTCTCACTGAATTCTCCTTGCCCAAGTTCTACCTGCTGTTTGGCATCAGTAAGGTCAAATCAGCAGCGGTCATAGCGTTCCGCTCCAGCTACAGAGATCGCTCGTTCTCTCCAGGCTCTTACGAGAGGGAGACTTTTGCCCTGTCCTCCCTAGAGACAGTCACTGAAGCCCTGCTGGAAATTATGGAGGTTTGTCTATATATATATATATATATGTGTGTGTGTGTGTGTGTGTGTGTGTGTGTGTAACATATGCTGTTTCCTGTTCTTAGTAATGTTTTCCTTCTACATTCTGTTTGCTACAATGGAAACATTAAAGGTACATTTTTGTTCAGTGCTGAACTTACTCTTGTGTCTTTCTTAGGCTTGTATGAGGGACATTCCTGGATGCAAATGGTTAGACCAGTGGACAGAGTTAGCTCAGAAGTGCGTGAATAAAAATTTATATTTAATTGTTACTGTAAATGTTACTTTCTCCTGCAATACGGAATGGTAAGTGTTCTTATTGATTGTTGTATTATGTGTCTTTGGTTAGATTTGCTTTCCAGTATAACCCGTCTCTGCAGCCACGGGCACTGGTAGTGTTTGGCTGCATCAGTAAACGTGTAACTCATGGTCAGATCAAACAGATCATCCGGATCCTCAGCAAGGCCAGTCCTCTGCTCAGCATTGACCGGGTGAGTGCTTCCCCTTGTCCCACATTCTTAGCTTCATCTACTTACTACGTTACTATTTACCTTCATAATCTGAAACATGATAAAAGGTACCTTTGGTCTTCAGAACTGAAGGAAAAATCTGCCCTGAGCCCACTTGCATATCAGTCTTTGTAGTTAACATGTGATCTTCAGTTATGCAAAAGATTGTGATAACGAAATTTCATGATGAATTTCTGTGATGACTTTTTTTCAGTCTAAACTTTTAAACGGTCTATTTCTGTTTCCTATATTACACTCAATGCCGTTTGACTACCTGCCGATAGTGGTGCAGTGGCATTTAGCTCTTGCTTCGTCTTTGTCTGAGCTGAGTATCTGGCATAACTCATCAAAACTGCATTGTATAGTGGCATTATTGCATTCTAGGACTTTAAGTACAGTGGTTTTTGTCTCCACTATGCCTGTGTTCTCATTAAAATTATATTGAATGTGTCTTTTTTTTGGACATAACCAGGTAGATCATTGAAATTTTTTCTCCTATGAAACACTATCAGTAACATTGTCCCCCTGTGATGTCAGCGTGGTACACAACCACTAACTTCTCCCAGGAATAATAAAAATACAGCATTAACCAAAAAATTAGCACCAGAATCACTAAGCAAATCACAAATAGTTGAGTATAAACATATGTTTCCGGGTGGAGTTTTCCTTTAAGGACTTATGGTGTGTTTGAATGATTCCTCAGTACTGGATTTTTTTTTTAAAGGTTTATGACTTGCAATAGTGTGGTAGTATTCCTTTATGATTTTGGCTAGTTTTAACTAGTTGCTAGTACAAAGATGTGGAGTTTTTGTTCTTTCTTTCTTTTACATCAAATGTATTTTACTTTATTTCATACTCGTACAATAATTTGGAAACTTCCTCTGAATATTGCTGAGTCACTTGCTGTCATTCTTTAGACAAACTTGCACTTTAATAATGGTCACTCTTTAGCTCAGTCACTGCTGTGTAACTTGTTCTCCTTTCTTGGGGGAGATTAAAGAGGCTGTTTGTTTCTCGGTGAGTGTCAGATGGTTCCTATCTGCAGAATGCAGTGTGCTGTTGAGACTGCTGTAGAGCCATTTACTCTGGCAGTGTATCTCTAGCTGCTGGTGCTATGCTTCACTGGCCAGCCAGATTAATGCTCTTCCTCTGCAGGGGCTGGAGAGCTGCTTAAAGGGGCCGGATAATTACAACAGTCAGGTTCTCATTGAAGCCACTGTCATCGCTCTCACCAAGCTACAACCCCTCCTCAGTCAGGTACTGTGGTGCTTTAAGTTGCTGTTATTGCTGGAAATAAAATACATATTGGCACATCTTTTGTGACTGTGCTTGTACTGAGAGTTCACAGAATTGACAAAATATTAGTCAAATTATAGCTGAGTTTGCTGAAACTATTACAATGTTAGAGTCAGTATTGTTTTATTACTCTAAACAAGGGTAAAATTAAATGTATAGCAAATTAGCAAAACACCAAAACGTTAACCACTACAAAGCACATAGCTACATTGACATTTATCAGCTGTATTACATTTATTGACATTTATCATATGTGAGGGACACTAATTTCATATAGAATCTGGAATGCAGTATTGTATTTCAGACTGCAGTGTGACTGAACACTAACTTTGTGTGTGTGTGTTGGTGTGTTCAGGACTCTCCCATGCACAAGGCTCTGTTCTGGGTGGCAGTAGCAGTGCTGCAGCTGGATGAGGTAAATCTGTACTCAGCTGGGACGGCACTGCTGGAGCAGAACCTGCATACACTCGACAGCCTCCGGGTGTTTAATGACAAGGTATTAAACACAGAAAGAGAGACATGCGCATAGAGAGACACACAAAATGTGAATCATTTAGGTCTGCTTCTGTATAGTAAAATATATATGCACATTTGTGTAGCAAAACACTGAAACTTGACTTGAGTAAAGCTTTTAGTTCCACTTTATGGATTTGATATGCTATAAGTCTTTTCTCTCTGTTTTATAGAGTCCTGAGGAGGTGTTTATGGAGATTCGGAAGCCTCTAGAATGGGATTGTAAACAAATGGACCATTTTGTTGGCCTTAACTTTAACTCCAACTTCAATTTTGCACTAGTGGGACATCTGCTGAAAGGTAAAAGATGACACAAGCAGCATTAAGATCACCCTCAGCAGGGTTATTATATACATCTTCTGATGGTTGCTGTGTATTTTATTCTCATTATTCACTGTACTATTGTACTTGCTGACTTGCATTTCTTTACACCAAGATGCTTTGTTATTTTCAAACAGGAACCCCACACTACATAGAGCTTAAATATAAAGATAGAAAGAGAAAGTGATATGTGTTCCATTGCATATGGGGTATATATTCTTTAAATGAATATATATTTTGGTTCTACTTCCTGTTATCTGAAGGTTACAGACACCCATCCTCGACCACAGTGGCAAGAACGGTGCGTATCCTCCACACACTCCTGGGTCTGGTGGGAAAACACCGCAACTGTGACAAATTCGAGGTGAACACTCAGAGTGTGGCCTACCTGGCAGGTGAGGGAAAAGAAAATAAAACCCTCCCACTATATTCATAATAATTTCTGTCCTGTTTTTAATGTGCGTGCATATGACTCTTTCAGCTCTGCTTACGGTGTCAGAGGAGGTGCGCAGCCGCTGCAGTCTCAAACACAGGAAGTCTTTGCTTCTTTCAGATGTTACCATGGAGAACTTTCCTGTGGACACTTACTCAGTTTATCACCCTGAGCCTGGATGCAGGTGAGATCATCAACCAGTTTAACAAAAGTGTTACTTTTTATTGTTTTATTGTTTACAGTTTGAAATAGGACCAGGCAGCACTGAAAAGTATATCATTTAACTGGAGTATTATTCTTGCAACATTTGAAATGATTTCACATTGCTAGATGCCAATTATGATTTTAAATATGTTCTGTATAGCATTATTTCATAATCGCCTGTCCTCAGTTATTTGAGCTGACCACGATTCATTTCCAGTTGTTGTCTTATTGTCACATTGCAACAAATACAGTATTAATTATTATTATTTCTATTATAAACTAACATTAAGGCAAACATCACTTCAAGCATCGGTAAAACCCATGTTGTGGAGGCTTATTTACATCCTTTTTTTTTTATTCTCACCATTTAAATGCTTGGATGACGATTTTTTTGTTTAAGCAACATTGAGCTTGGGATAGATGCTATTTAAATAATAATAATAATAATAATAATAATAATCATCATCATCATCATCCTCATCATCATACTAATATTAGTATGATGATGATCATAAATCATTATTGTCATTAATATTATGAGTAATTTTTGTTATCATTATGTTCATAATCAACTGCAAAACTGCAGTTATAATTTGTTTCCAGTTACTGGCTGTTTTGAAGGATTTCTTGCAAGTGTCTAATGATCAGTGTGTCTGTAACAGATGACTCTCATTAACAGACAGTATTATTAGCTTAAACGTATAATAGTGGCATGAAGTGGACACTATAAGACCTATTGTTGTTAATCAGATATCATTTACCTTCCTTAGTTTGGAGAGATCTTCAGATTCAGAATTTACTTAAATATTTATTTATTTATTTATTAGTTTTGAGCCTGTCTATTGTTTTGTCCTTTTGATGTGGCAGGCCACTAAAGGAGAGTCAGCCATGGACATCGCCCAAAGTATCAGAACGCTACTTGGCAGCGTATTATCCCACAATGGGGCAGACCAGCCCACGCACACGCAAGTCCATGAGCGTCGATATGGGGCAGCCCTCACAAGCCAATGCCAAGAAGCTACTGGGTAACTATGCATACTACTGCCTTTTTTTTTTTTTTTTTTTTTTTTGGAGTGTAAAGTTTCCTGATAAATAATAACTCTGGGATACGTATACCATTTTTTTTTCTGGCTGGCTTAATGTTTAGTTCATGGAGTGGTGAAGGATTACTCAGCAAAAGTAAATGGATAGCTTGTCTATTTAATTATTTATTCCCCTCCTTAATAATCTCTAAATCTGACCTTCTTAGGCACCAGGAAGAGTTTTGACCATCTAATATCAGACTCCAAAGCACCAAAGAGACCAGAGATGGAATCGGGCATCACCACTCCTCCGAAGATCAGGCGGGTGGCTGAGAACGACTATGACATTGGTAAGACCTTTGTAGAGCCTAGTGCACCTTATCAGGGAACTGAGCATGACTGCACATAATAAATGAATGATGTGATGTTTAGATACTTTTTCTGCCCAGTACATCTAGGTAGTAAGTTGAGACAATTTTTTATGATCTTATTTTTATTTTTTTATAATTTTTTTTAATTTTATGATATAATGAGTCCTAAATAATCAAGTAATATGAACATAATTGATATATCTAAATTGTGGGTTAGTTATATCTTTACAGAGTAAATGCAGTAGTTCAATGTTGCCCTGTCCCCCTTCAGAGACACAAAGAATAGCCAACTCCCATTTGCGCAAGGTCTCTGTGTCTGAGTCTAACGTGCTGCTGGATGAGGAGGTGCTCACTGACCCCAAGATCCAAATGCTGCTCCTTACTGTGCTGGTAAGTAACTCTGGCCAGATCTACTTCCCTCTCTGCTCTCCATCTTTTCTATCTGCTAGCATTTCATTCTTCTTCTGATATGAAGATCACATGGACCAGGGTTTAAAACTTTTTGGAGCCAGGGACTCTGTTAACTGTAAAATAAAATTTACAGACCCCTCCTCAGGACTTTTTTTTTTTTTTTTAAATAATCCAACTATTTAAATATTACTCATTGTTCAAATGTGTACAGTAATGTTCTGGCTATTTGTTGGAGCTTTTTTTTTTTTTATTCCTGACCTTTACCATGGCAGAACACATTAGGCCCAAGTTGATATTATTTATAGGTTTACTTGTTTTTGAGTTATTGATGTTTGGATTAAACTCATTTAATTCAAGTGACCAGTCAAACAGGCTAATAACTATATATCTGATAATGGTGGAAGTATTATCTTTGAGAACCATGTATATAGACTAGTGCATTTTAAGAAGATTTGTTCATATTGTGATAGATGATTTGTCAAGTGCTCTTAAGCGCTGTGTTCTGTGCTATATCATTTATATTGTAAGGTCTCTTTTCTGTTACAGGCCACACAAGTGAAGTACTCAACTGATGAGTTCCACCAGAGGATTCTCTACGAGTATTTGGCTGAAGCCAGTGTGGTCTTTCCAAAGGTGTTCCCAGTGGTGTGAGTGTCCCTTACCCATTTACATTACATTTACATTTTTTTCCCATATGGCACAGCAAGTAGAGAGGTTGGCAGGCATGAAGGGACAGTTCATCTGCAGAGACTTTAATGAGCTAGGAAGCTTGTTTTGTTGGAGTTCTCATGAATGGAAATGTTTTCATGTAGGAGAGGAGGCATTGAGGAGAGGAGGCATTGAGTACTTCGCGGCCTTTCGTGCAGCATTCATGTGCTTGGCCTGACTGAGCTAGGTGCTTTGTATAATCTGTGGTTTTGTGGCTTTTGGTGAAGGCATTCTTTGAGAAGCTTTGTTGACTTCATTAAAAATAAAGGGCTTGACAGTTTTCATTGTTGTCTGTTTAAAGGTACAGGATGACGTAAAATAGCAGTTATTATAGCAACCACAACTCTCTCTCGAGTCAAGCTTTTTTTTTCGGCTGTTCTTCCGTGAAGCCATGTGTTCTGAAAGATGAAATAATCAGGTTCTGAGTGCTCTGTAGGAAAAGTGATAGAATGAGCATATGCAGTTTATACAGAAAATGAGTGGACAAATGATAAATTCATTAGTTAGCCCATTGGAAAAGTGGAAGCTCCAGTGTGCTTGCCCAGTCGTGTGTTTTGGTCGACTTGAAAACCTCATTGACTAGACTGGTAGCTAGTGTAAGGTAATGAAGTATGGTGAGCTAATTTGCTAGTTAAGTGCAGTAATTTAGACTAAGAGAAAAGAGTTTATGAACTCCCTCACAGTTGACAACAGATAGTTCATATCTTCTCCTGATAATGTTTTTGATGTAGTACATTGTGTATTCAACCTAGACAAAAAGTTAAGTCATTAGCAAATATTTAAGCAATGAGCTGTGGTACATCAGAGGTAAACATTTTATTGAGTTTGGAGTCTTTATTTTAGCTTTACATGTTTAACTGTGAGGTGGTGTATTGTGTGTACAGTTTGCTCAGTTTCCTCAGTGGTTCTACATTGTGAAAGGATTATCTGTAATCTGTGTACACTAAATGATCCACCTAGTAAATATTGTTCTACCATCAACCAGATCGATGTGTGTAGTGCAGCAGGTGTCGGGATATGTTGCACCATGCCTACACACACACACACACACACACACACACACACACACACACACACACACACACACACACACACACACACACACAGTAATATACAGGCTCATTGTGGACTTTGTAAAAACATTTAATTTAATTTTGTTTGTGTGTGTTGTTACTGCAACAGGCACAATCTGCTGGACTCCAAGATCAGCACGCTGCTGTCCATGTGCCAGGACCCCAACCTCCTGAACCCTGTCCACGGCATCGTCCAGAGCGTGGTCTACCACGAGGAGTCTCCCCCTCAGTACCAGCCCTCCTGTCTGCAGAGTAAAGAAAGACCTCTCACTTGACTTTATGATAGATTAAAAAAATTCATTTGAAAATTCAACTTTAAAAGTTTTACACTGTGGATATTAAATATTCATCTAAGAATACATTGGGGGAAATGTATTTTTATGTCTCTTAATTGGAAAAAGTCAGTGGATATCTAATAGTGGCTAAGTGGTATTTAGTTTTAAATTAAACTAATTTATTGGCTGTCTGGGTATGCTGACTGCACCATTTTTATTCCCCCTCCGCTTTCTGCTCCCCCTCGTCTCTCTGCCCCATCTCGCTTTCTCTCTCATGTTCTGTCATTGTCCTGCTGCCATCGCCATCTCTTGAAGGCTTCGGTTTTAATGGACTTTGGAGGTTTGCCGGCCCCTTCTCTAAGGTATGATTAATCGTTCTTATATTTGCCATTAATTTCCCTAAAGAAGTTTAGGAAGGAAATTTAGCCTGCTAAGCAATTATGGCTTTGAATAGTGTCTCCAGACTTTTCCTCCTCATTTATACAGTTTTGCTGTAGGACATTTATGCTGGAAAAGGTTTTATTTGTTTATTGCTCAGAGAATCAATATTGCTACAGCCCTCACTTACAATAGAAGCATTCTGTGGCCTTGCTGACATATAGGCAGCAGAGTCAATCTCTCTTGTTTAAATTGAAGTCAGACAGTAGATCCTTCATTCTCTTGAGTGGCTTGGGATCAATTACTCCATCCATTTAGTTCAGTCCACAATGTGAACAACAAGTGTGTAGCTCCTTCTGCAAAAGTGGCTTGATTTCTTTCACTCTGCAGCAAACCCAAATCCCAGATTATGCTGAACTCGTGGTCAAGTTCCTGGATGCTCTGATTGATACCTACCTTCCGGGCATCGAAGAGGAAGGAGGCGAGGAGTCCCAGCGGACGCCAACCTCTCCATATCCACCCATCGTTCAGAGCCAGCTGAGCATCACTGCCAACCTCAACTTGTCCAACTCCATGACCTCGTTGGCGACCTCGCAGCACTCACCAGGTCAGAAATTCTGCATGCATGTGTGCATACAGGAGCAGGTATATGCATGTTTAACTGTTTGTCCTAACGGCTGAGACGATTGTCTTTAGGTGTGGATGCTGTAGTATTATGTTTGTGTTTGCTTGCTACATTCCCACTCAAGACATTGTCATGAATTGCCACTACCCTGTCAGTGATGTTCACAGTATGTCTCACAACGTTATACAAAACAGCTGAAGTGTGTGTGTGTGTGTGTGTGTGTGTATGCATTCTCATCTGTGCATTTAAATCAACATTAACCTCATTGCACTCTCTCTTCTTTATTTGGGACATGCTGTCAATTCAGAGGGCCCCATAGTTTATAGACGCTCCCCAACTTTGTCCCATGCCAGGACAGCAGAAGAGATGCCACCGAAAACTGCTGGTACAAGCCTAAACTATAGAGCTGTGGTGGGCAATTAATGTCCAGTTCTATAGTTTGCACACTTTGGTAACTGATTTAAGTGACTATCACTTATCTATATTTCTTTTTCTGGTGGTACACGTTTCAAAGTGGCCAGTTAAAAATGAGTCTCTAGAGTTATTCGTGTTTTAAAGTAGCAGTCAGTTACTTGTATTTCCCCAATATTTGATTTTACGATCAATATGAATCCATCACAGATTGATTAGATTCTTAATGCTTACACTACTTTTTTAACAATTAAACCTAACACTAATTAATGTCCATGATTCAGACTGTTTAACATCACCAATCAGATCCACCTGTCATTGTTCATATAGGATCTTAAATGGCTGCTCATTCATTTTGGTTTGTCATTTCTGTTTCTTTCATTCATTGCTTCTGTTTTGAGTTGTGAATATCACTCATGTCTGCCTTCTTTTCCACTCCTTTGTGTGTATGTGTGCATGCCTGTGTGAAGCCTCTCTGCCTTGCTCTAAGTCAGCTGTGTTCCCACCACACCTCGTCTTCCCAGGTATTCACCCTTTGCTGCTGTGCCACTTCCTTTTACCTTGCTGCTTATTTTGAAAGAAGTCAGAACTCGGTGAAGGGAAGCTAATTTGTGATGGTAGAATAACACAACCGCTTCTTAATTTCCTATCTGTGTGTTGATTAGATCACATGGCTGAAGAAAAATGTAGTGTTCAAAGATTGTCATGTTTTGTAGATTTCTGGGTTTGCACTTCCTCAGCAGGATCTGTTCATCATTGCAGAAGTCATGTCTTGCACCACCTTCTGGTCAATACTAGTATTTAATTAGTATTATGTGGTTTAAAGCCAGACTACTTGAGTATGGACAAAAGTCATTAATAGGCTAGCTAATTAATCAAAAATAGAACTGAATTTAAAATTGAATATACAGTGAGTCAGAAAAGAAAAACACGTTTAATTATTTTATATTATCTCAGTCTGTAGAATAAAAAAAACTTTATATTACTCCTTCATTTATTGCAAATAGGAGTTTTATTCACTGAAGTGTGTTCTCAGAGCAGAGAATATCATTTTTGTTTTAGTTAGGCAACCAGTCAGTTTGTACTCTCACATTTTAATAACTAAAACGCCTGTGCGCTCATTTATCATTTACTGTCTTTTTTTATTCTTCAAATTCTTAGTTTCCCTGTTTTTAAGATTTCAGCATGTCTAGCCATTTATCCATTTTATCCATCCATCCGTCTTATTGATGCAGTTTTTCCTTATCTTCTTACCGCTTATATGATAATGAGGGGAAAAATCCGTCTCGATTGGAATAGATTTCTCGCTGCTGATATAGAGCAGGTATCAGACTGTATCTACATAAACTCTAGTGCTTTATTAATGCTATTAAGGTTTTCTTAAGCAGTGACACTCTGCTCAACAGATTAGGTACAGAGCCTAAAAACTACATAGAGTATATAAAGTAATATCATTTAATATTATTAATCACTTATTAGTTTCCAATCTAAAGGCATTTCTGAAAAGTATCATGTTGAAATTTTTTTTTTCAATTGAACTGTTTTATAAATAGAATTTGTAGACTTTTCAGTTTTTATATTTTTTAGGAAATATGGGTTTTTTTAAACTCAATTTTTCAATTTTTATATTCAGTTATATTCTTGAATTTTTGTCAATTTGTGGATTCCATACTTGAATGTTTGCACATGTATAAAGAAATCTGATATCTGCGAGAAATCAATTTTTTGTCAATAATAAGACCAACATATTTA
This sequence comes from Pangasianodon hypophthalmus, assembly GCF_027358585.1. Lineage (NCBI taxonomy): Eukaryota > Metazoa > Chordata > Actinopteri > Siluriformes > Pangasiidae > Pangasianodon > Pangasianodon hypophthalmus. The sequence goes on along the minus strand of NC_069723.1, from coordinate 12,931,681 downwards.
CAAGCACTCCAGTAATCTAATGTTTTGAGTACTAGTTGTAAACAGAAGTGATTAGTCAAAAAACATATTACCTGAAGAAAAAAAAAATACTAAAAACTAATGACTGCTGTAAGAAAGTATCTAGAGAGAACTACTCATGTAGCTTAAATTTCAAAACAAGCAGTGGTAAAGTTCTGTGTAAATTATGAAATTTAAACTAAAGAAACTAAAATTATTACATTATATTGAAGTTAAATGTCTCTGTGAAAGAACTATGCTTTGGTGGACCTTGGAAAATTAAAAACTGTTGCTTTCTTAAAGAAAATATTGAGACAATATCAACATTTTTTCATAATGTTTTAGACAATGTTTACATCTATTTATCCACAGTAATCATCCATCATGAGTATTTATGCTGGATTATTTTTGCTTAACCTCTCCAACAGTCAGGTGTAATCCCAAGTGACTTCTATTAATAAACATGTTCTCTGCATAGAGAGTAACATAATGGGATTCTTGGGGCTATCTCTAGTGCACTATACTGTTCAAAGCATTTGGGATTCAACACCAAACACCTTTCTCTCTGTCTGGGATATCTGGTAGATGTTCTGGAAAACAAACAAAAACGATGAAAAATTTGGTTTTGACCAAAATAGAATCTGCCAGTAATATACTTTTGACATCTCTGCTTTAAAAAAAAAAAAAGCATAAATATACTGTATTTTACCAAAATACCCTGGGAATGTATTTATTTAGGTGACTTTTTAACGTTGCTATGGCTGTCTGCCTGAACAGATCACCTTGGGTAATGAGCCAGCTTAACAAACACAGCTGTAAATGCAGCCAGACTGCCTAAAGAGGTCTTAAACCCTTGCTAGTTAAGTGAGATTGCCTCACAAAGTGTGTAAATGTCATGCATTGATCAAGTTGTTGGGTAGTTACATGCCATAGCACGTAAATGACTTTAAAATGCTAGAACTTCTGATTGAGATGCATTCAAAAGAGTAACATTTCGGTTTAAGAAATCTTGTAGTTTTCAGAACTATATATAGTAGAAAATGTCAAAATATGACCAAGAAGGGTTTTCCTGGGTCACCACACAAATGTAGAAATGCCTAAATGATTTTGATAAAAATTTAAAGAATCACAGTAGAGTTGTGCGTGTGCTGTTTGTGGGTTTTGAAGGCAGGTGTTTTGACCCACTGTCTCTCTCCTGCAGGTATTGACAAGGAGAACGTGGAGCTGTCTCCCACCTCCAGCCTGTGCAGCAGTGGCAGAGCACGTCACGGTTCAGCCAGCCAGGTGCAGAAACAGCGAAGCACTGGCAGCTTCAAACGCACCAGCATCAAGAAGATTGTCTGAGCACGCTCTGAGACCTGACTCGGCATTCAGGAGGCTGCATTAACCATCCTTCATAAACTGTTTCCGTTCCATGTTCTCCAGTCTAAGATGGTTCCTGAGTAAGAGAACTGCTTTAGTTTGACCTTAGTTTGGTGTGGAAGCCAGAAGACTAGCGTTTACCTGTGCGGGATGTTTGCATGAGCGGAGTGTGGCCTCAGCACTGCTGTTTAGAATCAGTCAAGATGCTTTTACAGGTGCATGAAGAGAAAAAGTTGTAAACCTGTAGTTCATATCCTTTTCCACCCCACTGACCTTTCAGCTTCCACTCTGAAAGTCAGGGGAACAAGAAGGAACCCACGTGGTTATTAAGACAGCGTCTGCTAATTTAATACTTAGTATCAGCAGAAGATTATACAGACTGTAGAACGAGCTTGCTTTAAAATGTTCTAAGATTTTGGGGCTATATATCTGAAGGCCTGTAATGGAGGGTGAAGTCTGAAAAGACTATAAAACCAGTGGCAGACTTAAATAACCACTACAACACCTGACCAAACTGACTGTGGAGAACAAAGGCCTCAATGTCAGGATTTACCTGGGTCCATCTGTCCTGGACGATTCAATCCGCAGATCCTCAGAGACCCTGTTATCAACAAGCTTGAAATCCGGACTGCGATCAGATGTCACTCTGATGACGAGCAGATATATATATGGAAACGATGTGTATGATGATGACAACGATGCTCACACATTTTGGGTTGTTGTTTTGTCCATTGTGTGCCTTTGTCAGGTCTACCAGCTGTGTATAGTTTGTAAGATAAGCTGAAGAAGGGGAAAACAGGTACTAATTATTGAGAAATGTTCTTCATGTTATACATATGTCCATACATCGCTGCACTGTAAAAAAAAAAAAAAAAAAGGAAAAAAAAAAATCATATCTTCAAATATATAGGTATCATTACTTGCTGCATTTACTGTACATATTTATTCTGTGAAGTTAGCTAACTCAATCAGTGAAGGTATCCCTTATAATCACCAATGTCTTTATAACCATCTGTCATTTAAATAATAATATTGACAAGAACAATAATATTGATGAGTGCTATATGGTTAAATTCCCATAATACTGAGCATAGCAAAATGACATTTGGGAGCAAAAGTAATTTCAAATGATTTTGCGAATATATGGTATTGTGTCTGTTTTTTTGTTTGTGTGCTTAAAGGACATAAGACAGAAGGAGATGGAGTTGACATGGGGTGTGTGCTCTGCTGTTGGTACCCCTTCAGTCAGAAAGCATTTAGCAAAGCGGTACAGAACTCCCTGGACACTGCGAGCGAGTCATGGTGACATAGATTGCAATAAGGAGAGTAGGACATGTTTTCCTTCATGACTGGTGATCATGTCTTATTCGTATGGCCTTTTTTCTTTTGCTTGTTACATATCATACATGATCATATGAAAGGCTTTCTTCTATATGTGCATACATGTCTGTTGTCCCCACATGAGGACAAACGTGCCATTTATTTACATTTTCAACTACAAATGCCACTACAGTGGAGAATCCACAATGCATTAAGCGGAAAGGTCAAGGCCTGAGGAGGTTTGCTGATTATGTGCAATATTCTCTAACATATTCCTACAGCCCTTTCCCTACTCCTTTTTTTTTTTTTTTTTTTAAAGAGGAAAAGGTGAAAATTATTTTGCCAATTTACCATTGTAGTTTTTTTTTCCCTTCAAGGAGGTCTTTTCCTCTTGTTGACTGTTTTTAAAGGGAAATTTAACACTAAAAAGGGCACCTACCAAATGCATTACCCAGTTCTTTTTTTAAGAAAACCAAAGTTATTTGTTGATTGAGATTCGGTGGTAAATTTATTCAACCACTATTCCCATTTTCAACCACTCAACCTTGAACAAATGGCTTTAAATGGTTTGCTCATGTCATATGAGTGTTGTTCATTGTTAATAACAGTGGCTCAAGCTTTGCTTTTGAATTGGGACCAAACCTGTCTTGCAGTAATTTTTTTTTTTTTTTTTTATCTTTCTGTTTTCATTGTCTAAACTTTATAACTTCAGTATTTTATGCTTCTCATGTGTTATACCAGTGTCTATATAAAACTGCAGTCATTTTAAAGGTGATACAGTATTACTCTTCTCAGTTGGTGATTTTGCAGCGTTGTCCTTTTTCTCTCACTTGGTTGACAGATTGGTAATATCAGTTGCAGGGTTACTTTTAATACATTAGAACATGTCAGTTCCACACAGAGGACTGACATGGGTAAGGATGAGTCAGCTTAACCCTGTCATATTCCTTCTCTGTCCCTCAAGTTCATTAATCCCAGACATTTATTTGATAGGACACAACTAAACTGAATTCTCAGGATCTACAGGAGTCTAATATCTAAAGCTATTGATGCAGGCATGATGGTTTTCTGCCTGCACATCAGTTAATTCGTAGCATGCTTGCCCTTGAAATGTGTATGAACTATGACGTTAGCAAACGTCTTACTCATTTCCATCCCAATTTGTGGTTAAAAATAAACATTGAAAATAAGTAACAATGTGTATTTTATAATGCAAAACTGTGTTGGTCTGAAGCATTTACTGCGTTTTAATTGCACCAAATCATCTGTAAACAGCACATTAGTCATCTGTAAATATTTTTGTGTAAAATTGGAAGTTATATGATTGTAAATAAAACATTGTATTGCTTTTTTGTAAAGCAGTTAGTTGCTGTACATGTATAACATGGCAATTTAATTATACCTGTGTTCATAATAAAAGTTGTCCACTACCCTGTCACAGTGATATCAAATTAAGTGTATTAAGTGTGTATTTTTTTTTCTTTGCTGGTTTGTATTTTCAAACTAATTATATAGGATTGACAGTCTCCAAGTAAGTAATATCAAAATAACTAGACAGTTTCTCTAAATGAACAATAATTCTGATTTTTCTTTATTACTTTAAGTCTTTTTTCTGTGATGTCATATTGTCAGACAGTTAATTATTTTAATAATCTGTCAGCTGTTCATTTAAGAAAACCAGTCTCTAGAAGATGGCAGATTTAAGGAATAGAATCTACACACAAGTAAAATGTTTACCTATTGAGTAATTTGTGGTGCACATATTCAGTATTAATTTTCTATGCTACAACTCGTATATCTGTATTTCCAGCTTGATATTTTTCATAGCATTCTCAGAAGTCTAAAGTAGTTTCTAAAAGTGTGTTTAACCTATTTGAAATTCAATACATTTTTCCACTATACTTTTTCATAGAAAAAGTTACGTATGTGTTGGGTGCTGTTTGCATCCTCAGGTAAGATTTGTGCAGGTCAGCAAAAGCCTGTAATTCAGTGTAGAACTGAAATTACACAAAGTTAAAATTTAAAATGATTCAGAAATACTGTCCTATCTGTATTAAAAAAAATTCAAACCAGTTGTTCTTACTAAAGGATAATCTTGTTTTGTGCTAGATTCTCACATACATATGTCAAAATTCACAAACTTATTACTGTCTTTGGTATGCCTTAGGGAACCTGAGCAGTACTGACAGCCAAAAACCACTTAAAACATAATTTTCAAATAGAATTTTGTCTTTAAATCAACTGATATTTTGGTTACCTTTTAAACCTCTTCATGTATATTTTATGTACTTTTTATCACTACTACTACTACTACTACTACTACTTAACAATAATAATAATAATAATAATAATAAGTGGCTAGCATTGCTGCCTCACAGCTCCAAGTTCCATGTTTCAACCTGGTTCTACAGTTTTCTCTTCCAGAAACTTCCAGAAACATGTCAATAGATGGATTGGTGACTCTAAATTGTGCAGAATTGTGAATGAGTGTGTGACAGACTGGCTTCCCATTCAGCGTGTGTTCCTGCCCTGCACACAGTGTTCCTGAGATAGGCTCCAGATCCACTGTGACCCTGACTAGGATAAAATGGTTACTGAAGATTGATGAGTAAATACTACTACTACTACTACTACTAATAATAATAATAATAATAATAATAATAATAATTAAAGCTGCAAGCAGCATTTTGGGGGGCCAAACACCCAGACTCGGTGAGCCACACATTCACAGACATGCTACAGTTGTTGCCTAAGCAATCACAGGAAAGCAGATCCATAACTTTAGGCAAAGATTCAAGAGTGATTTGTAGTTTCACTCATTATGTGTATGTTTTGACCATGGACAGTGGTGGAATTCTCTTACTGTAGGAGGAAAGGTCTAGATGAACAAATGGGCAGCAGGGTGGCACTGCGGCAGCGTAGTTTAGACAGGTGTCAGGATGATGTGAGCCAAATGTGGTGAAGATTGGACAAAATTTGGAGGAGGAGTAGCAAAAATTGCAGTTAGATGTAAGCATTTTGGAGGAGGGGCAGCCTCAGGTCATGGTCCTGAAGATGCCTACCAAGTTTTGTGTCATTGTGCAAAGTCTTTGCTGAGATACAGCCTCATTTCCTGTTTGGCGGCTTCGCCATCAGATTCGTTGGCTCATTACGGGCAAACCCTTTGGATTATTCAAAATTCTTTTGATAACTTTTGTGAGGCTTACTCTGAAGATGATGTTTGCCAAAGTTGGTGATCATTGGACAAAAATTTAGGAGGAGTAGTGAAAAAACTGTTTGACAAAATTCAAGATGGTGGAAAATCTAAGTGGGAGGAAATTGACGTCATAGGGTGCATAGAACTCGTCTCGACCCAAGGAATCCAGGGATTTTACTTTTTTTTTTTTTTTAATTTTGGCTTTTAAATTTTGAACACATGGTTCAAAAGTTATGACCATAAATGTACTTCCAAATTAGGGCCAAATTTGACCTGATGGTGGCGCTAGAGTGTTGGCAACACTTGGCCCAAATCTGGTCAGAATGTTCCTTAGACCCTCCCCAATCAGAGTGCCAGATTTCACAACTTTTTGCCAGACAGTTCTATGGGCTCCCATAGACACCCTACCCAGAAGAAGAAGAAGAAGAAGAAGAAGAAGAAAACATAGAATAACAATAGGGTGCTTATGCACCTTCAGTGCTTGGCCCCCTAATAATCATCATTATTATCATCATCATAGCAATTTATTTTATTATTATTATTATTATCATCATAGTAATTTATTTTATTATTATTATCATCATCATCACCACTCATCCTGATAGCAGCTTAGACGTTAAGTTTGGAACAAAGTAACGCGAGATCTTACCGAGTCGCAGGGAAAAGCGCGGTTATCGCGAGATTTGAACAGCTGATCCGGCTCTGTTTAGCGTGCTTTCGGTCGGTCAACACGTGGGGAGGAGAGAAAGAGCCAGAGACAGCAGCAGGGACGCGTTTGGATGGTGTTGGGCCCGGAGTAGCGGATTAGTAACCGAGCTTCATCACTTCATCACGGCTGTGCGCTTCACAGTGGAGGCGGGAAGGACACACAAACACGGTGAGATGGAGCTGAGCGCCGGTGCAGGACCGAGAGGCCGGAGTGTGTGCTCGCTAATTCGGGACAGGGATTGTTAGCTGGTTAGCTACCCTGCTAGCTAGTGTCTTATAGTGTCTCAACGTTGCCCTCTGTTTAGCTAGCGGTGTGGCTATTCCCAAAATGTGGCGTTTACCATGTTGCTGGCTTTCTTTCTTTTGCTCGCCCGCTATTTTAGACTTATCATTAGGATTTACAATACTGTGCCGTTTATAAACTAAATGTGCACTCTTACATGACTAAGTATGGCTTTCTAAAAGGACTTTATCTGAGTCTTGATTAATTTTATGTACCACAATTAAAAAAAAATGCTTTCAAATGTAGATAATTAGCAAGCTAGTCTTAGACTTATGAATAATAATAATAATAATAATAATAATAATAATATAGCATTGCTAGCTTGCGTAGGTCGGTGATATTAGGGAAGACCACTGATTTTGACAGATTTTAGCATACAATTTGAGAAGACGATGCTATGAGGGTCCACGGCGCGTGTTACATGTCGCGGAGCTGTAACTCAGAAACACTGCGCCTGTGAACGCTGCACGATCAGATCAAACCTTTGTAATGCTGCAAATCTCAACGGTCTTCTAATGACTGACATTTATCCACAGACATGGTGCGTTTCTCTATATTTTAGGTATCTGTCTAGAATTAACACGACACCACACGTGTTATCCAGTAGTCCTGGGGTTATAGTAATAGCTGAAAGTCAGGACACAGGGGTTAGTAGTGGACAGGTGCTGCTTGGGTGCTGTGTTCACTCGCGCAGTGCTTTGGCCTACTCCACTCCAATAAACCTGCACTAGGTCAAATTCAGCTAGCTTAGCCGTGCGCTCATTCAACTCTACACTTTATACCATTAAAACCTCATTTTTCGTGTCTGCTGTCTAGTGCAGAAGTTTGTCTTTCATTTTTTGGCAGCAAAATTTTGCTTTCATTATTTTTTTTAATGAATAATATTGGCGTTAGCATTAGACGGCTAGTCTGTTAGCGCGCATGGAGTCCCACTACGCTACAACACCATGCGCCACATGCCTGGCTTAGTTTTGCACGGCGCACTTCTGGTGAGTTTTCACACACCTCTTCGTATTGCTTTTATTGTTACATCATGCTAAAGGCTTAGAAACACATTTAGGTGATTTTATTACTCGTCTTGGAAAGCAGGTAGCTAACATAAGCCGAGTTATGCAGCTCAGCGGCTAGTATTTGGGTGCGCATGTTAACATTACCTCAGCCTCAGCATGCGGGCTGTTTGATAATCTCAGTGCAGAGCACGCAGCTAATAAGCAGCTTACAACGCCACTCCTAGCCGAAAAGGCAGCGTTATAACGTGTTATAGAAATACAGTGACCCTAGTGGAACTAGTTATCTCCTCCAAGGTCGTATGTTGGCGTGTCGCGGTGCCTGACTCGGTGTGTGCAGGCCGCCATAGAGCCAAACCGGGCTCCATGTTCCCCTCTGCCTGTGCGTTTATTTAACCTCGGCCAAGGTGAGCCGAGCTCCAGCTGCCAACATACGAATAGATATCTTACAGTAAGAGGTCGCGCGCGCGCGCGTGTGTGCGCTTGCGCGCAGCCTGACAGTTATAACTTCTATAGTTTAGTCATACACTAACCCCCCTCCCCCCTCCCCTTTTTAGGCTAATGTTGCTCCCGAGTGCTTGAACTGTCACCCTTTCACTATAAGAAACAGAAATTAGAAATATTACAATAATTAGAATGACTTATTTCCATTGAGTCCTGTGAGAATTATTGAGATATTACTCCAGATATCTCTGACACCTGTGGAGTGGACACAAAACCTACCCCAGGGTCTTTAACCAAAATCTGTGAAGGTCTTGATAAGCAGTTAACATGACTCAATGGTGACAAGTTACCTTTCAATTAATTAACCATTAATTATTAGTTTATGGCTATAAGTGAGACAATTTGAAGCAGTTTTTGTTGTTTTGTTTTGTAGTGGTGCGTCACCTTACCATTTTTGACTAGTGCCACGTCCTCTGAAGAGATAAGACACCTCTTTTTTAGTTTGACGAAGGGAGAAAAAAAATACAAACTTCTGTTTGTCTGTCTTTAAGCATTGTCTTTATTGACTTTTTTAAATAAGCCATATCATCAGTTCTCTAATCAGAACAGAGAGAGTTTTCACAGACTTAAATCGATTTTTCATTGTATTTCCCCTGTTCAGGCCAATTTGTGAAATGACAAGGCTTGTCATTTATTTTTAGCTGCCTTCATCTAAATAATTCACATAAATGCATGTGACTTGGTAAGCAGCAACAGAGGATCTGCTAGAGAAACCCCCAGTGCTGTCCTTGTGCTTCGCTAATGTCTAAATTGCCATATGCAAAATTCCCAACAGACGACCCAGTGACTCAACCTCCGGCCGTTTGAGAAGCTGTCAATCAAATGATTTGTGCACACACTTTCTGGACACAGTACTTGTTTCTTTGAAGTTGATCTTAAAGAATTAGTTTCCTAAACACCCTGGATTGATTGACTGATAAAATGTCCTTGGGTGTTGTTTAAAGAGGAGAAAACCCATCATTCTGCTCTCTTAATGCTATGTCTATCACAGCTAACCTGATGATAAGCTCAGTAAAGTGATCTTTGACCATTGAGAGGAAGATTTTATGATGAAGGGGTCTGAACCTGGCATTTTCAGTTTCTGACTTGTTTTGAATTTAAGGTATGGTTTGACATGGATATCTTTGCCTCACATAAGTCTGGCAACTATTACAATATTTGTCTTAGTTTCTAGAGGTCATTTATTAACTCTGTGGATTATTATGGTTCAGTGATACCAGGTTTAGCTTGATGAAAAATCAGTTTGGTTAGTTTGTTTTACACATCGTTGTTTGCTTTAACACTCATGCTGGTATGACACATGGTGTGTGTCCTTCCCTGTGCCATGGTGTTAACAGTCTTCATTTCAGCAAATCTGTCTGGGGTCATAGTCCAAGTTTATAATATATAAACGCTGTGTCCCTTTATGTAGTGCCGTGTCTCTGGAAGCCATACAGAGAGGAGACACGTTGCCCCCTGTAATGCATTCCTTTCTGTTCACAGGCTAGGCTTCTCTGGCTTAGTTAAGGAAAGGCATGCCTGGGTATCCTTTTTTTAACATGGACTGAATGCTGGCCAGAGAGCACAGCATGGAGTCCAGTCAGCCTGCTAGGTTAAACTGTAGATGTGTGGGCCTGCTAGGACTGCTCCAGCATGAACACCAGAATCTTCCTGGTGGTGGTGGTCTTGAAGGCTGACGTGAAATATCTCCATTTTGATGCTTTTCTGAAAAGTTGGGGGAATTGCTACAGGAGGAGCTTTGTTACTACTGTGTGGACTGGCCCTTCTATCAGAAACGCTGATAAATTCAGATAAATCCTTTTTGCAATAGCTATTCAGATAATAAATTTAGAACTTTTTTTCCAGCATGGGTTCAACAGTGAAACGTTTAAAATTAAGAATCCATACCATGTCCATATCCATGTAATTTAAATGTAAGTGTAATTTAATCATAATTAAATGTAGTGGTTGATCTGCAATTCATGCTTTCATGAGTATTAAGTGGCTTTATCTATACTGTGACATGACATTGCATTAAAACTAGATTACAGTACAATACAAAGAATGCTATAAGCCTGCACTATGTGCTGTATCTTGTAGCTGACTTTAAATGAGCATACAGTGCCAATATTGTAAAGTAGTAGAAATGGGGGAACTACGAAGATGGTAAATTTGTGGCTTAATCAAACTTCTCCCCATAGCCTAAATCAGTTCAAAAAGTCTTCATAAGTAATTTCATATACTATTGTAACTTAAGCAACTGAAATCTTTTTCACGTGTGATGTTAATTAATAACACCATATTGAGCATTACTACTGTTACTATTACCTGCTGAGCTCTGACTTAATTCTTTCTTCTTCTGTTCTCAGGAGCAGTACTTAGGATCCACAGGAGATGCCACTCAGGTTTCGGTCCTTTGTCCCGTACACACTTCCTGGAGTGCTTGCACTCATAGGCTGGTGGTGGTACATTTCTCGCAAGAAAGCACGGATCACCAGCCATGACAGTGAGGAGGAACCGGTTGCGGGCCTGCTGGCTTCACCTGCTAAGGGCACTAATGGAATGGTGGAAACCACACACAGCAGACCCTGCTTAGACAAACCCAGTGCCAAAGAACTGGTGTCTGCTGAGCAAGAGGTTGTAGCACGGATACACACAATGGCAACAAGCACCTCAGTAGAAGAACCAGTCAGCTCCCCAGTGGTAGTGGAAAAGCTGGGTACTCCTCCTCCATGCAGCACTGCAACTACAGACTCCCAACAGAGCAGCCTTGAAGTGGTCAGGGAAAAGTCCCCAATCTTAGCCTCAACTCCATCAAACGATGTTGAGGAGAGTCCTCCATGTGAGATACAAGAGGCAGTTGTTCTAAGCAATGAATCAAGCCAGTTGCCTGCTGAAGCAGAGCTGGACACTTCTGGCTCACTCGGGCATTCTTGGGATCAAACACTCGACAAACGGCAGACTGACGCAAACGAAATGGCTCCACTTATATGCCAGGTTGTGGAGTTGTCCAAAGCGGAGCGCCCAGAGCCTGAAGGAGAGGTGGCTGATGATGTATTGGCTGTGCCATTTGCTGAGAACCTCCAAGCAGACTTGGCAAAAGACGGTCTATCCTCCACCAAAGATGACTTGACTCTCGATTCACCAGCGACTGGGGATCAGTACACTCAATCTGCATCACAACAGTTACTTGGTCTTGACAGTCCTATACTTCCTGCCTCATTTCCAGTTTCCACCAGCTCCCCCGTCTTAAACGATTTTATACAAGTCCAGAACCACGAGAACGGAGACCTGAGCCGTGCAGTTGAGAGCAGCGACAGCACGGAGAAGCTGCAACGCCTTGCAGCCGGCCTCATCACTGAGGTCATTTCCGCAGCTGCCCAGGAGGTCATGGCAGTCAGCAGCACCACGTCTCAGCTCAGCGAGGGTCCGGAGGATGCTCACAGCATGGCAGTGAGCAGCTGCGTGTCTCAGCTCAGCGAGGGTCCAGACGATGCTCACAGCATCACGTCTAATTTAAATGGAAAGGAAATTGTCAGGGAAGAAGACGAGTGTGTGGCTCAGGTGGGTTCCTCTTCTGAAGACTACAAAGATCACGTAGAGCAGCATGCAGCACAGATTGCCAAGGAGGTCATCAATGGCTGCCTCACTCCCTCTATATGGGAGAAGTCCGAGACACAGGACAGTTTTGCTCTCAGTGACCATCAGGGACAGTTAGAATCGACTCAGATCCTGCCCACGGTTCAGGCGAAAGAGGAGGCTGTGATGGGAACAGAGGATTCTGGGTGTAGCACTTGCCAGTCAGAGGATGGCATCAGCAACGAAGACCTTGTCATCAGCACAGATTTGTCATCAACAGTTCATGACAGCAAAGAGGACCTTATTCAGATTTCAGGGATCTCGACTTCAGAGGAAAAAGGTGATGGACATCAGGAAAGCTCTGATTCAGCAGTCCTAGAGGAGACTGTGCTGAGCGGGGAGCAGGCAGCACCTACCTGTGTGCTAGCACAGGTGAATGGGGAAGCTCTCAGGAATGGAACCAGTGAAGCAGAGGCTGATCAGTCTGGAGGCGAGTTACATTATTTCTGATATATAAGGGTACTGTATGACTCTCCTAATAACTGAATAGCAAAAAATAAAAAATCCCACACATTACAGAAGGTCTACATAGCATACATACATTTTAATAATGTTCTCTAATCTTCCTGAAGTTCATTGCTCGCACTTTAGTTGTTAATCATTTCCCCATTAAGATAGGGTGGGAAGTGGGAAGTGTGAATCTTTTCTTGTGTCTTCAGGGGCTTCTTCCGGGTTCTCCGGTTTCCTCCCATCTCCCAAAAACCTCAGTAGGTGGACTGGCTACAGTAAAATTGCCCTTAGGTGTGAATGAAAGTGGGACTGGTGCCCCATCTACTGTGTCTTCACACCATTGCCCCAGTTGTTCCTGGGATTCTCCCCACTCACCTAAAGCGTGAATGAAGGAGTCTTCACTAGGGTGTGAGGAGGTTTTATGGTTTAAAGGAAGCACCTGTTGGACTGATCATTTGGTATGATTTATTGTGTTAATGTGTATTGTTCCAGCTGCTGCTGCTGCTGCTCTGTGATCCTCCCTTTTGCTAAACTGGCACTTAAATAAGTTGATCTTTGAAGCACCTAGTTGTTTGTCCCATTTCAAATTGCCTAGCACCTTCTGCCTCCCCTGTAGTCTCTTCTCATAGATAGGAAATGCTGCATTAGCATGGTTAGAGTGCCAAGCGTGAAAGTATGCTACATGATTCTAATCTATACCTAGCCTAAAGACATTCTGTTTTATTACTGTATTTGCTAAAAGATGAAACACTTTTGATGCAGAAATCTTCTAATGTACTGTGCAGTACAGCAAGCGGTGCTAATAAATCCGTGATTCAGCATTGCTGTTGTTTCCATTAACAAGTACTGTGGCTAAGTACCTGTCCTGAATTTAGTTACCCTTTGTGCCTAGGTACTAAGTGTAACGAACAGAGGTGTGTAGGTGGCGCCAGATGGAGTTGTATTGTTCAAATTCTCAAAATTGTTTTCTCCAGGATTGGCACACTTGGCTTTGTTTTTTGGCATCCTCATCATTACTATAAACTTGGCTTTGTTTTGTGTTCTCAGTAGGAGCCCCATCCAGTAGACAAGTGATAGCATTTCAATGTATAGGCTCCCTTTTTAAAATTTTATTATCTGAGACAATAGTTTTTCTGTCACTAGTCAACAACCCACAACCTCTTGAACTCCTCCTCCTTACATGAGTGCTGTTATTCATTTGGTAACAGATTCTGGATTCAGATTAGAGCCATACCACTGACCGTGCTATTTGTCACGTCTGCAGTGTGCATATGTCAACACCGTCAGTATTGTTACTCATGCGGATGGTTGGTAACTCAAGTGCTGCATGTATATATTGCACTTGGGACTGGATGATGTAGACAAAAATTGATTTCCAATAAAGTTGTTGAATATCACATGACAAAATGTGACAAATTAAGACTAAAGTAGAGATGGCACCGATTCGATACCAAGGATCGGTATCAGGCTGATGCCAGCAAAAAAATAAATAAATAAAAAATGGTGGACCAGACTTGTGAAGGGGGGAAAAAAAATAATTCAGTCCAATCCTGTAACAAATGGAAAAAGATTTGGATTTGCAAATGGAAATGTTTGCATATAAAGAGACATGATTGTATTTGTCCAGTGTTGATTTTATTATATTTATACTTTATTATATTTATTATGTTTGTCATGTAATTGGATGAGTTTAACTGAATAGAAAAAGCTGTGGTTTTGTTTGTCATGTTTTTAATCTATGTGTTTGTTCCTGTTCTCTTTTTTTAATCTGAAGTGCTTCTAAAATATTTAAAAATAGCATAAGGGTTAGGGTTAGGGATCGACAAAACGGATTATTGGTCCGCATGTTGATTTGGCACAGGTTTTCCGTTGAATGCCCTTCCTGACGCAACCCTTCCATTTTATCCGGGATTGGGACCAGCACTGAGTACCCTTTCAGTGTGTGTGTGTGTATGTATGTGTGTGTGTGTGTGTGTGTGTGTGTGTATAGTATTTTAATGTATCTGACTGTGTGTGATACAGAACCTGAAAATAAATGTTTATCTCCTTTTAGTTATCAACAAGCTTCGGAGTATTTCAGCAAATCTCCTGAAAAACGTAAAACATGATCTTAAGCTGTAGCATCTCAGTTCATCATTTCTAACCTTAAACAAAAATTCCATCATTCGCATATTTTACAAAAAAGGTTGGGGCTTGTGAGTCCAGGAAGCTGCTTTCTGTTTGTCAGCTTTAAAATTAGCATTTATTAAAGTGGTGCCGGTTAGAACACTTCACTGAGCTTTTAACTTCTTTTCAGCGCTCCATTGCCTCGCATTTAAACACATGCAGAGTGAAAACAAAGATGTGAGAGAGACACAGCTTGTTATAAACAGCCAAACACTTTCTGCCATTAAGTTTTGTCGAGGCCACAAACATAACGGGCTTTATAAAGTCATGATGAGCCCTGAGGAGTTAATGGACTTGCTCGTGTTTGTCTGAGTATTTGAGCTGTGAAAATGACTAAACTAACAATCTCTGTATCTGGTCTTTTTTGCGTCCTACACTTATCTGCCTGTGCTTGAAAAAGTGATTGTCACATGTGCACAGTGTTCATGGTAACTCGCATTATGATAACGATAAAAATATGATTCATTGTTCAGCCTAATTGCACTTGTGTTTATATAAGTCACACATAGCTGTTAAAGGAATTGACAGTGAGGTACCACATCGCTAATTGTTTAGGGATACACAATAAATGATAGTGATAGTAAAGCAGTTTTTGCTGAGCTTTGTTGAGGCTGGTGTACAATTAGTCATCAAGCAAATCTGCACATTTTGTTTGCAAAGTTTTGCATTGACAGACATGCTATGTTTATGAGCAGGTCCTTCCTTTTTAGCAATAAAATACATGAATGGTTGGAAAGTATAGCAGACTCTGTCTGATGTGTTATAGGCCAGTCTTGGCTCCTGTACCAATATCAAAGCAATGCATCACTAGTAACTGTGATGTTTACATTCTGCTGCCTGTAACTTTCTTTGAGTAATTTTGTTCAAATTGAATCCTGAGTTTTCATGAGTTGTCAATTAATGTACAACCTATTTACATGTTGTGTTTGGCCATGTGTTTAGTGTTTCAGCCTCAAGGTGGCTAAGTGATTTGACTACATAAGCCTTATTGTCCTTGTTCAGGACGTGTTTAAAAAAAAAAAGTGTACGTAGGACGTAAGCTTTAATAACAAGTTTATAAAAAGAGTATCAATGAAAAGGGATGATAAATATCAGTGTAGTACAATCGTGATCTATGTGTATGTACTGTGGGAAGTAAAATACTGTTGGCATTCCACCTTGGTGTCATCTTTCCAGAATGTGTCTACAATACATTGTAAGTATAAACAAATCATTGAATGCATAAATTGATAACTGCAGTTAGTTAACTTGTGATCTATGACTGGTTAGTGGACGTGTTGACAAGCTACAGCGCATGCATTTATTTTAAGTGAGCCTCACTGGCTACAGTCCTGTTTACAGATCACCACTAAACAAGTATCTACAGCTACCAGCTGACGCTTTCTCACATCAGAGATTTACCAGTTACATCTCTAGAGCCCTGGTGTGTATAGAGTATCTGTGGAATATGTCTGCATTGTGTGCTTTGTGTTGCTTAGCAGACTGTCATGACCTTTCTAACCCCAAGTCTATCATCTCATTTGCTGGGGTCTAACTCATGGCACTGTAAAGAATATCAGGTTATGGATAAATGTATAACGCAGACCTCTGCAGTAAACTTATTATGCAGATCATCCACATGTAGTTTCATGCAGAGGATAATAACTTCAGATATTGATGCAAAATGTAATCTGTATGAGCTAGGTGGTATCTTTCTGAAAATAGTTAGGCCTGCTGAAAGATAAATATGGAATGAGTAATATAATTCAGTTGTCACTCATGATTCTTTAGAATATTAGACTTAATGTCATGTTTGTGTTTTTATGTCCATGTCTTGCTGTAGGTTCGGATGTGAACAGTATGGATTCAGTAGACAGCTGCTCCGCTTTGGGGACAGGAAATGGTCAGCAGAGTGGCAGCCAGGCCAGTCAAACACAGAGCTCCGAGCTGATTGTGTGGGAAATAGAGGTGCCAAAGGTGAGTTTGGTGTTGAATCAAGTTCCAATCTCTGAACAGTTGTAACTAAGTTAACATATTTTAATAGTTTTTTCAAGCATAACAATAGCTATACCACCTCTAATGGTAAGCATAACGAGCAATAGTATAATTGTAAGCTCAAACGTGAGAAATAAACTATGAATCTGAATCTAACCATGCCTGTAAGAGTCTTAAGATATTTTGTTAATAATGAAACAAACTTGTCCATTATTTCTTAATTGATAATGTTCACTTTGCTCTGCTGTTCTCTTCATCTGTCATTTGCAGCATCTAGTTGGTAGATTAATTGGAAAACAAGGAAGGTATGTGAGCTTTCTGAAGCAGAGCTCTGGTGCAAAGATCTACATCTCAACTCTGCCTTACACTCAAGAGTTTCAGATCTGCCATATAGAAGGTGAGTGTGCTGATCCACTAGATGATCTTTTGTTCCACCCAACTTGTTGAGTGTTCACTTTGAAATGTGCTGTGTGGCAAATATCTATATTATCTGCTCTCAGGTACCCAGCAGCAGGTAGATAAAGCATTGGCCTTGATTGGTAAGAAGTTTAAAGACCTGGATCTGACCAACCTGTATGCTCCTCCATCGTTGCCTCTCTCCCTGCCCTCCCTGCCCATGACTTCCTGGGTATGATTCACTCTGGTTCTCTCATTTCTCTAGTATTGTTGCCAGAGAGGAAAATCCTTCTGCCTTTCGTTGAGATGATAGAGTATAAAAGTCACTCAAACAGGATTTGTATTATTTTTCCACTCTGCTCTCAGAGCAGACAAACTCGTTTTCTCCCTGTCAATCTATCACAACTTGCACCACCAAGACATAATTTATTCACTTGATACGTGACAGAGTGCATTTTCCTGCACCTCATGGGCCGATCAGCACATGCATACTGCAGTCTCGTTATCTCCTAATACACAGTTGAACAGGAGACTGTCCAGGTCTCATGCAAAGATTGTAGAGTGGAGTAACGGACGTGACCTCCAAACAAAATGGTGTCCCGTTTACTCGGTGTTTTCCTGTTTTTAATATTTTACCCATTTTGCATATGGAGACTACATATGTATTAGCATTATCATTAACATTAATTTATTTGTCAGAGCATCTGAATACAGGCTCCTGTCTCTGGTAGGCAAGCTGCATATAGTTTTAGATTGCATCTGTATGCAGACATGTTCAGAGCTCAAAAGATAACAACGGTGGAAGAAGCAAGGATCAATATAGACATTTTAGGTTATGTACTAAAACATATTTTTATTTGAACAGCAAACCACAGAACAAATGTGAAAAAAAAAAAAGAAAAAGGTTAACGGTTGGGTTGCTGTGCCACAAACAGCTGTACAAGAATAGCTCATTTTCTTAAGTGCAATAAAAAGGTCCATATAAATCAATCGAAACCAGTTTTTTCCATAACGAGCTCTTTGTTGCCATGTGTTTGTCTGTCTGAGAGACCCACAGCCTCTCTGCTTTACCCTGTGATAGCTGTATGCTTATGCTTGAGAATGCATACCAACACTCAGAGCTCCCGTACTCCACAACAAGTTGCAAGCAGGCGAATGGTTTTATTCAACCACAATAGGCCTATTGTGTTTATCTGTCTGCCCGCCTGTCTGCCCGTCTGTCTGCCTGTGACAACAAAAGACTGAAAATCTCTGATCTATAAACAAGTTTCTGCTGGTCTTTCATTTATACCAGAAATACTGTGCACTACAATAGGTGTGCATCGGTATAGGGTTACTGTACCTGAGCCAATTAAATGTATGGAAGAAAAAACTGCCTGTAGTTCAGCAACTCTAGTTTTTTAAACATGATAGTGCAGCTTCTGTAGCAGATCATCTGTTGCGGTTTATCCAGCCACATGCATTCATGTAAATTATTTAGCTGAAGACAGACTGGAGCCTAGCTACATGGCTAGAAACATTAGGTCTGTTAAGCAAACAGATGGCATAGCTTGTCATATAGAGAAGTCGACGCCGACAACAGAAAGTTTAGAAGTGTGGATAGAGGAGTATGCGTTTATTCTCCCTGCGTCAAGTCCAAAACGAACGTCTCCTCTATTCCATTGCGTTAGTCAAAAGTGGTAAAGTGAAGTACCACTAAGAAACAAAACATAACCACTTCGAATTATTTATAGCCTTAAACTAATCATGAAAGGTTAAGCATTATTAGGTAACTGTTGTCACTTTTGTGTCGTGTTAGTTGCTTGTCTTTTGTGCTCAGGGAATTATATGTGACTGGACCTTCATAATTTTTTTTTTTTTTTAATGAAAGTTTTTGTTCATCTTAAAGCTCCTGCTTCCTAACGGCGTAACAGTGGAGGTGATAGTGGTGAACATCGTCTCTGCGGGCCACGTGTTTGTCCAGCAGCACACGCACCCTACGTACCACGCTCTGCGCAGTCTGGACCAGCAGATGTTCCTGTGTTACTCTCAGCCTGGCACTCCTGCCCTGCCCTCACCTGCTGAAAGTAAGAAACTCAGTCTTTCACAATCATGGACTCCCACTGTGTGGTTCTACTTGACTAATCTGCATTTTGTCTGTTCTCCTCTCTTCCTGTTTGCCAGTTGGTGTGATCTGTGCGGCTCCTGCAGTGGAGGGAGCGTGGTGGCGAGCGCAGGTCATCTCCTTCTATAAGGATTCCAACGAAGTGGAGATCCGATACGTGGACTACGGCGGCTACGACCGAGTGAAGATTGATACTCTTCGTCAGATTAGGTTACTGCTCCTTTTGCTTGGTGTTAAAGTATGACACCCCAGGTTTTTAGCTTTCATCTTCATAAATAATTTGTTTCTTGCAGGTCTGACTTTGTGACGTTACCGTTCCAAGGGACAGAAGTGTTATTGGACAACATCGCTCCTCTTCCTGGTGGGTATTATCACGGTAGCTGCACAAATCGTTGATTTTACCCACTTTGTATAACCTGCCTCATGCCTTCCTCTGATCCTCTGTAGGAGAGGATGGCTTTTCAGCTGAAGCCAACTCTGCCCTGGAAGAGATGACACGAGGGCTACCTTTGCTTGCACAGGCAAGTGCTGAGCAACATGAGCTTCTGAATATGGTTCATGTTGGATTCATAAATTTTATTTATTTATTTATTTATTTTAAACCAAAAACTTACTGTTTGTTTATTTTAGGTCACAAATTACGACAATAACACAGGCCTTCCGTTAGTACAAATGTGGAACATGGTTGGAGACGAGGTGAGTGCATTCTGAATAGAGACTAGATCTTCACTCTATTTGCGCTACTAACAAGAATTTGTCATTTAATCCTGGATTTAAGGCAGAGAGAAGTATCCTCCAAGTTTATAGTTAGATTTTTACGGGGTTTTTTTTTTTTTTTTTTTTTTTTTTTTTTTTTTTTTTTGGTGTTGATAGTGACGGTTTTGACAGGTTTGGCAGCGTTCAGGCCAAAAGTGAATAAACTGTGCCTGGCAGAAAAGAACTCATTTGCTCCTGGTTGTGGATAATTTCACTTTGCGTTGACTTTTATCTGAACTTTGACCTATGCATTTGCACACCTTGGGCCTCATTTATCAATCTATTAATAAAGCTGTGTGTAAATGTTTGCTTAAGTCAAAATGAAGTAAAAATTTTGCCAAATCTTGTATTTGCATGTGTATGTTGATCACTCATAAAGTGCAAAGCCTGATACGGCTCATTTGCATTTAACGACGCCCACAAAGCTCCATAAAAAGCAAAGCGCACAGCTATCTGGAAACACGAAATGACTACTAAATGTTGAAAGAAAGGCAGAAGTGGAAGTTATTTTGACTCACTTCTATACCTGTAAAAAGTATTGGAGGAGGAAAAAGATCTACACTGTACCCAGGTGATCATGGACACCAAGCACATCACACAGGAAACAGATTTTTTTTTTTTTAATTGTTTCAAGTGTCTCGGGTGATGCGTTGGATCTAAAATGCACAGCGTTAAATGAGGACACAGTGATAAACAGAACAGGTTTATAATCCAGTTTTCGTCTTCAAAAAAAAAAATACAGGTCTTTAAACTTCCTTTCCCTCATAAGTACAGCCAATGCTAAATCTTCATGCCTTTTGTTTACAGCTTGGGGCTATGCACAGATAGACTTGGCCATCCTCCGTTTATATGGCGGCTTTTCTTTTGTCATAATGGAATGACTAGTTTTTTGTTTTAATTTATGAATTTGTGTTGGCTCGCTTTCTTTATTTTTCATATTCTTTAGTTAATGCTTATAATATTAAATTTGATGGTGTTCTTGGCCCCTGACCTAGTGAACTAGCATGAGGATGTGTTTTTGATTGAGAATACGAGTCCTTCTATAAGTTGCTCTGGATGAGGGCTTCTGCTAAAAGCTATAAATGCAAATAAATAAGAAATTTAAGCTTGACAGTATATTCCATGTATGAAAGTGCAGGCATCCATGCAAATTATATGGTTTGATACAATGAGTCGAGGTTTTCATTAGTTAGTCTTCTTATGTGTGAATTTACACACACTCAGGAGCATGACTAGGATACAAATATTTTTCTGAAATTACAGGATTTTGAAGACTACAAAATTTCTTGCTTAAATGCGCCTATGAACGATTTTTTTTCATATTCAGCTTGATGAGCCTATTTTTGCGAACCAGTAGAAAATGAGGGTGGGACTGTGGCTCTGGTCAGTAAAACTGCAGAGTAGAATGTGTTTATTGTTTATGCTGTTAGCATGGAGCCACTGACACGTGCTAGGGTTTTTTTTTTTCCCCATAAAATTCAGTAAAGCTTTTTCTCTCTGCCTGCTAGGATTTACATTTTAGCAATATTAAAACCTGTTTTGATTTAATTTCTTCTTTTTCCTCTTTGCAGCTGGTTCTGCTGAATCGTACATTAGCAGAGCGAGGTTTAGCTACGTGGGTGGACAGTTTCTGATCCCTTGCCTCCTGTTCTTCTCTCACCCTCCATCCCTTCCTTCACTTTTTAGACCCCGCCTACCTGAAGTGCACATCACTGGCTAGCAGAAAATTACTTTTACATTTGTTTTTTAAGGTTTTGCTTTCTACTCCCTTTCAAACTAAATTAATGTACTGTACAGGGGGACAAATATTGAAAATGGAGATAGCCAAGTTTTGATCAGAGAAAACTTGTACAAGGAAAAACTGACAGAAGAAATCTCTTCATTGGTGTAAATTTAAAGAAATCTAGTAACTAAATCAAGTTGATCATGTTTTCCGTCCAACGAGGCTCCTTCGGCACAAATCAGACTGTGGATTTAAGAGCTGTAATTGTATTTAAAAAAAAAAAGAAAAAGAAAAAAAAAGTGTACATTAAAATTGTAACAATGGTGCAGTTTGTAAAGACTGTTGATGCTCGGGTTTGGGACTGTTTTCAGCAACTTGTGCATACTTTTGTAGCTGTATCTCACTAATTAATATTGGATTTATTTCCTAGTTCACTACTGCAAGTTCCTTTGAGGTTGAGGCCCAAAGTCCCCAACACCTGTGCACATTTAGTGTATAGAACAGGACTCATCCATGTCATGAAGAAACACACTGTGCAAAGGTGTGTGATCCTCTTTCACAGAGTCTTGTTCATCAATGTGGCCTTACGGAGGGAAACAAAATCCTGCCCTCCGCTGCGCACAGTCTGTGGGACGTGTCCTGCAAATTGCCTTCAGTGTGAACATCTCCATATGCAGCTTACTTCTCTGTTGCTCTTATTTAAGAGTCCATTATTCAAGATTTTCTCATGTATCTCGAGGAATACACTAAAGCACTGACCAGCGCTTCACTTGAACATGGCTTCACTACACGTTTATCCTGACCTGTGATGAAACGTTCACATCAGAGCACTGAGGTGTATCAGAGCTCAGGCTCCTGTTTTGGGTAGATGAACTGCATGTAGTGTGCTGTGTCAATTGTATGCATGCAGTCCTGTTCAGAGCACATCTTTGATCCACACGTAACATAAACCCACATTTCACTATCTAGCGTGGCTTTGCGTAAACACCAGAGGAGGGTTGATCACTTGTCTGTAGTCTACTGTGCCCACAGTCAGGTTCCTTGGATCAAAACGGTCATCATGGTCAGTAGCTAATGTCTGTAGTCTGAAATGTTTAGAATGTCCACCGTCTCATTATGCTGGCTGCTAAAATAAGCACTCTGGTAATACTGGTTTGTTGCAAAAGATAAAAAGCTTTAAGAAGTCTCATTCAGGTTTTTTTTTTTTTTTTCCTTTAGTTGGGTTTGACCTAAGAAATGCTCTGTTGCCGTACAGGTATTTTGTTAAAAAGAGTGTAAACCACTGGGGATTTTTTTTTTTTTTTTAATTATTATTATTATTTGTGTGCGTGTGTGTGTGTGTGTGTGTGTCATTGAGTATGTTGCATTCAGGGCTCACTCATCCAGTTTTCTGCTGCTATACCACTTCCATCCTAATGTTGCCAATTCCTAACCTGATAGAATTTCACCAGCTGTTTTCATTTGGTCTGTTTGTTCATTTCTTTTTTTCCCCGAGCACTAATTTCCCTTTGTGATTTCCTCCTATGCGGTTATGTGTGTGCTGCTGTTGTATTTGATGAAGACTATATCTGTCTGGTTTCAACCTAACTTCAAAAACTTGAATTGTTTTTCCCTTGAATTTTGTTTGTTGATCTAAAAAGATGGTGATTATTGTGTGAACCCAACAGCCTTGTAAACTGTTAAAGAAGGATATGTTTCTGTAGACTGCAAAAGGATGTGCACTTTTCTGTAACCTCACTCTCTCTGAAATGCTATACGATCTGTAATATCTGTGGATTTGGCTTTATTTTTTTCCTGTCTGGTGCTCAGGTTGTTGGGTGTATTGTCTGAAGCTGTGGGGAAAAAATTAACACACTAGGCTATGATGTACTAAATGTACTATAGAATGTAGTCTGTTAAGGTATTTCTACATTATACAGTCAAACAAATAAGGCAGCACAGCAACTTAAATGCAGGAACTGTTTGTTTTTTTGTTTTTTTTTTCTCCCCCTCTTTGTAAGTTCATAATTACCCAGTAGATTTCTGACCATTTGTTCTTTTATCAGTGCTCGAAGTTCATGGCCTTCTCTTCTCAACCTTTTCCAATGCCATGCTTCATCTATCCATCATACTTCACTTGTCCATGTCTGTGTAAATAAAATTTCACTGTTCTTTTGTACTGGGAAAAGTGTATGAAAACAAAGGGATCATGTTTTTTTTTTTTCTTCCACCCCAACCACATGTTCTGTTTATAGGACTGGTTTGAAGTGTTTTGCTTAGCTAGTTGATTAATTCTTTGATTATTTGAGTGCAAAGCAATCCTGCCCACAGCATAACCATGTACAGGTCAGTTTTTGCTAGACTCAGAAAAGGTTTGAATCTCGGTTGTACAGATCTATATATATATAAATATATATAAAAGAGAATAAAATTATTAAAACATGCCCCATCTTGTTTTGTGCAATATAGCATTCAACAGACTGTCATTAAATACAGTTTTGATTATTGCAAAACCTACACAATCTTCTCTAAACTTTATATACATGATATTTCCTTAAAAAAAGGGAGGAAAAAGATAATGTTCCGGTGTTGGTTTAAAGTGTTGCAGATGTAAGTTTCTGTCAGCAGGGGGAGGAATAATACAGGCTTTATTCTGTTAATGAATAATGTATGAAATAACACTGTCCTGGGTTAAATACAGTTCTCTTCAAAAGTATTGGAATTGGCTGGGCCAATGCTTCCCCCCTCCGCGCACACACACACCCACACACACACACTGAAGACATTTGTGTTTGAGATCAAAAGATGAATATGAGATGATGGATAAGAATTTCAGCTTTCATTTCCTGATATTTATATCTAGATGTATTAAACAACTTGGAGCATGGCACCTTTTGTGGCAGAGCACCCAGTTTTTAGCTGAGCAGAAGTACTGGAACAGATACTTCAGTAGGTGAAATGCTTGCTCATATGGGTCAAAGTCTGGTGGTCAGTCTAAAACCTTCCACTTTTTTCCCCCGATCAAGTCCTTTTTTGTTGTGTTGGTAGTGTGTTTTGGGTCACTGTCTTGCTGCACAGTGAAGTTCCTCTCGATTAGATTCGGTGCATTTCTTTGTAAATTAGCAGACAGAATGTTTCTGTAGACTTCTGAATTAATTCTGCTGCTACCACCATGAGTTGACCACCCATTGCAGAAGCAGCCATGCAAGTCCAAGCCATAACACTACCTCCACCATGCTTCACTGATAGGCTTGTATGTTTGGGATCATGAACAGATCCTTTCTTTCTTTTACTTTCTTTTTCTTTTACTTCGGGCTTTCCATCACTTTGGTAGAGGTTAATCTTGGTTCCCGAACTTTTGTGGCATCTCTGTATTTCTT
Organism: Pangasianodon hypophthalmus; assembly: GCF_027358585.1. NCBI lineage: Eukaryota > Metazoa > Chordata > Actinopteri > Siluriformes > Pangasiidae > Pangasianodon > Pangasianodon hypophthalmus. The sequence goes on along the minus strand of NC_069723.1, from coordinate 12,906,758 downwards.
TGTGAATTCCAGTCTGGTTGTCTGAATCTTACTGCTGATGAGTGGATGTCACTTACTGTGTTTTTTTTTTTTTTTTTTTTTTTTAAGTCACAATGTTTGTCCTCAACTGCTGTTGTTTTCCTGACCAACCTGTTTGATGTCTGGTTGTTCGTACAACAGTGGTATTTTTCTTTTTCAGGACATTCCAAATTGTTGTATTAGCTATGCCCAATGCTTATGCAATGGCTCTGGTCAATTTTTCCCCTCTTTCTTCAGCTTCAAAATGGCTGGTTTACTCTCATAGATGGCTCTCTGGGCTTCATGTCGGTTTATCCTTTTTAACAACAAATGCAGTCTTTACAGACCAAGGGCTCAAACCAATAGTAGACGTTCAGAGCTATTCACTGTTTATACAATCGATCTAACAGGGCACACCTGGGCAACAAGAAACACCTGTCAGTCAAAAGCTGACGTTCTCAGTTGTTTACCACGTCTAGATGTAAATATCAGGAAATGAAAGCTGAAATTCTGATCTATTGTCTCATTCATATTTTGATTCATCATCTCAAACCCAAATGTCTTCAGTCTATAGCAAAATCGAAAGAATTGGCCTTACTGTTCCAGTACTTTCGGGAGGACCATATGTGCTTATGTTAATACATGTAGTCTTACCTACTATACTGGCTCTGTAATTGGGGCACACATCAAATCCTCTTTTGTTTGGTTCTGTAATCAAGTACTCATTTGCTTTGCTCTATGTGGAGATTCCTGTCTAGCCTGCAGAAGCTGTACATTTATTTGAAACATTAATTGCTGTGCTAATGCAGGCTTTAGTGTAACACCAGGCTTTAGGACTGGACTGCCTGCGTACAGCTGTTTTTCTCAACTACAGGAGAGCAGTGAGCAAGCCAGTAACTGATTCCAGTTTTTAAGTCATTTTCTGAATTGACATCATCTGTTCACTCATTGGGCTTTTCATCAGGTAAATCTACCATGCAGATTACTCTGTAGCTATACAATGACTTTGGTTTAGCCCATCTGTTACTATACACAATTTGTCAGCCTCCCTCTACCTCATCTATTAATAAAAAAGGACCACCACAGGACTAGACATTATTTTGGTGGAGGTCCATTCTCAGCACAAGTGTCACTGCCATGGTAGTGGTTGTTGTGCTGCTATGATTATTATTATTATTATTATTATTATTATTATTATTATTATTAGGGGGCCAAGCACTGAAGGTGCATAAGCACCCTATTGTTATTGTATGTTTTCTTCTTCTTCTTCTGGCTAGGGTGTCTATGGCAGCCCATAGAACTGCCTGGTAAAAACTTGTGAAATTTGGCACACTGATTCACCACATTTGGCGCACATCATCTTGAGACCTGTCTGAACAAAAATTTTCAAAGGAATTTTGATACTCAAAACTGTTCTCCTGTAACGTGCTGGCAAATGCAAAAAACAGGATGTGAGGGTGTATCTCAGCAATGCATCTATGTATCATCAAGAAACTTGATAAGTATCTTCAGGACCATGCCCTGGATGTACCCAAGAAGTTTTGTGACTGTTCCACCTTGTGGTCAAGAACTGTAACAACTTTTATTTTTTTCCTTGTATCATTTGACGAGTTTGTGATAAATTCACACTTCATTTTTTCCTATAATTCCCTGGAGTATGCAGAAGTGAACGCACACCATCATCTGTAATTCAAGTGTACTTCCTGTCGACCATCTTGGATTTTGTTAAAAACTGTTTTTTTTTTCACTACTCCTTCAAATTTTCTCCAATCATCACCAAATTTGGCACGTCATCTTCAGAATAAGTTTCACAAAAATTATCAAAAGAATTTTGAATATTCCAAAGGGCTTGCCCTAATCTGAAGGTGAAGCCGCCACACACGATTTGAGGCTGTATCTCAGCAAGGCCTTGCACACTGACACGAAACTTGGTAGGCATCTTCAGGACCATGACCTGAAGCTATGCAACAAATTTCGTGCCAGTGCCACCTACTGGTCAAAAGTAAGAATAACAAGCTAAAAAATGCTAATATCCAACTGCCGTTTTTGCTAATCCTCCTCCAAATTTTGTCCAATCTTCACCAAATTTGGCTCACATTATCTTGATACATATCTAAACAATGCTGCTGCAATGCCACCCTACTGCCCATTTGTTCATCTAGACCTTTCCTCGTACAGTCAGAGAATTCCATCACTGTCTATGGTCAAAACATACACATCATGAGTGAAACTACAAATGACTCTTGAATCCCTTTGCCTAAAATTTTGGCTGTTTTCCTGTGATTGCTTAGACTAAAATTGTGTCTGTGAATGTGTGGCTCACCGAGTCTGGGTGCTTGGTACCCGAAAATGCTGCTTGCAGCTTTAATTATTATTATTATTATTATTATTATTATTATTTTAGCTGACACTGAAGTGTTTAAAATTCCCAGCAACTCTGATGTGACTGATATCAATTTAACAGAACCATGCACACTTGTACTGCTAAACAGTCTTTATTACATAGTGTACAAAAAATGACATTTTTTGACATATGTTGATTTGACATGTCACAGATGTAGGTTTCTGCCACTAGAGGGAGGAAGAATAACACAGGCAAAGTAACGTGTACTACAGTCAGTAATTGGGTACAAAGTAACCCATATGAAAAGAGTACCTGATAAAATAACCAATAAGTACATATGTTTGTTTTATAAGTACAAATAATATTTGCACAACATAATATATTGCTTGAAAAGCGGCAGGCGTAAACCTTGTTTGTTTTGTTTTGAGTGGCGGTGTGGGCAGCAAGGTGCTGAGGAGCTTGGAAAGGGTTTCTCTTTAAACACAATGTGAACTGTGATCACCATTCCCACAGTGAAGCATGGTGGTGGTACCATCATTTTGTGCGGATGCTTTTCACAGTCAAGGACTGGGAAACTAGTCAGGGTTGAGGACACTGTGCCCGAGGTTCACCTTTCAACAAGACAACAGTGCTAAGCATACTGCCAAAACTACATTGGAGTGATTTAAGACCAAGAAGCTGAATGTGTCAGACTAGTTCAGTCAAAGTCCAGTCCTCAATCCAAGTGAGAATCTGACTTGAAAATTGTTGCTCACCAAGTCTCCATCCACTCTCACAGAGCTTGAGCAATTGTGCCAAGAAGAATGGGCAAAACTATCAGGATCCAGATGTGTGAAGCTGGAAGTAATATATCTAGCTATTACTATTATAGCCAAAGGTGGTTGTTGCAACCAGTAAATGTCTCTGTTTTTGTTTAGTTAACATTTGTTTATAATAAAACATATTTTGCACCCTCAAATGTTAGATATATTTTTTAAACCAAATGGCAAAAATTTGGTGGGCAAAATAACATTTTGCCAAAAATGGCAAAAGAAAAAGTCCATTTCCATTCCAGCTATAAAATGTAGGTGTCACGACTGGGAAGAGAAGGCAGATGCAAGTGCAGGTTATTTATTGTGAAGAGATCAAATAAACCAGTAAGACTATGAAAACAAAAACCATGAACTTGAACTGTGGAAACGAGACAAAACCATCCAGACTACAAGGAATACTGTAGCGCGCACACACATGACAACAAAAGCTTGACAATGGAACGTACAGAAACCAGAACTTAAATAGGGGTGCTGATTAGGGGTAACACAGAACAGGTGTGAGTGATCAGTGGGACATGGCCATGGTCATGGTCATGTGACATGCTGGGGCTGATGGGTAATGCAGTTCAGCACCAATCCAGCGCTACAGTGACAGTGGGACAGTTCAAGGACAGTGAATACATATAAAATTACTGTATATAGATCATTTGTCACAATTATGTGCTCAATATATATTGTTTCTAAGTGCAAAATTCTGTATAACTAATTTAAATATTTAATGTCACTATATACTTGCTATATTTTCTTTAAATAGCAAGTGACTCATGTTTCTATTGCTGTTTCAGATAACAGCCTGTAACTCATGCATTTGTACTGGATGGCATCTGTAAATGTGCAAAATGACACAATGCAATTGTTTATCGTTAACTGGCAGTACTGCAATTTGAAGAAAAAAAATGCTACAGTGGTTTCCAGAGGGTCATTACTTTCATCCCCTACAGAGGGACTCTTCAGTGTTCTCTCTGTGAAGGATGTACCCTATGGAGGGAGTAGGGCATAGTCATGATCAGTTTTGATTGTACCACAACCTTAGTATGTGCTCTGAATGTGCCTTAATACAATAACAGGACATGACCACAAGATGGTGTGCCAGTTCATCATTTGAACATCATCATCAACTCTGAGCACTTGAGCACCACTTGTGTTGCAAAGTAAATTAATCAACTTTATGCCTGTCTGGGTTCTCGGTCAAATAGAGGAGCTGCATGGCCTTATAAAGCTCAGATGGTTCTAATGAGTGCACTCAAGCACATATGCTGTTCATTCAAATGCCTTCACTTCATTTTTTCCTCATCACCAGATCAATTCAGTTTCTAGAGGTCACTGCAAGTCTTTTAATTCGGTGAAACAGCAGGTTCCTCAACTCTGAATTCCACATATAATGAGATACAATAGGGAGTTAGACATATTCATTCATGCGAATGTTATATATTTTATAGCGTTCTCATTTCTTTGAGAGACCTTTGAAAGGCTGCAGAGGCATATTGGATTTAAATCTAATCTAATAAGAGAATAATAATTTACACTGTATAATAAAACCTGAAACAGCCTTCTACTGCCAATCGTGAGTGATTCATAATTCCCCACTATTCACTTACAGTCCTTTAATACAATTTTGTCAGCACAACATTGTTGGAGAGGATCACGGAGGTTCACAGCAACAATTAGTTACAGTGCATCAGGATTTGCTACTGTGTCTGAAATCCATTATAAAGTTCATTTTAATTACTGAATTCTTGGAAAAGGCCTTCAGAAAGTTTTATATCATTTTGTTTGTTTCTAGTGGCAGATCAATTGCAAAATGTTGAGAATCTCACTTCTCATTACATTCTGGATAACAGTGTCTAATACCCATCAGCACTCAGGCCTGTGTTTCTTTGCTCTCAGACAGCAGTGAGTCAGGCAGAGCTCGGATGTTTCATAGCCTCTGAGTAATCTGTAGTGCAGCAGTGAGTGAGAGATGGCTCAGCAGCGATGGACTTTGAGGCTGAGTAAGTGAATATACAGATAAAAGCATGGTAAAGGCCTTCAGCACCCCTCTGTATACAGGCTTCATCTGCTTACTGAGCCGCCTCACACAGGAAAAAGCTCTGCATATGTGTGGAAGTACATGTGAAGGCTTTTTCCAGGCTCATGAATAGAGCAGCTGTGTTATTGCGAACAGGGAAAGCACCGGAAAGGACAGTGTTCTTGTCCTTGATGTGAATGAAACTAAGCTCAGTGAGTAAGAGCAGCCTTCACTGCAACTCACCGCCTGTGAAAAGGGAGTTATACGTCTCCCATAAAACACTCACAGAAAAAAGAAACCTTTAAAACTGCATATCAAATTACTACACAGTGACCATAGTGTAGCTCAAAGAATTATTCTGAGTGTTGAGAGTTTAAAAAAATGTACACACATATCTGAGAAGTTTTACCATTTTTATGATTTTGTTGTTTTATTATTTTTTCTGTTATGAAACAAAAGAACAGTACAAAACGTACAATGAATTTCGAAACACTTCACATTCATACAGGTCATACTGCATTGATTTTCTTTTATGATATGAGGTTTGGATTATAAAATAGTCATTACTCAAGGTCAGTGTGACATGGCATCATATTGTAACATCATTGCTGATATAGTATTGATTCCCACATTATTGAAATTGATTTAATCTATATTGAACTCTTTATTAGATGTGCACACTTTTATAACTGACACCATCATTACTGTTGCATCTAATGTTAATTGACTGTCTTGTTATTACAGGATAAACATAAACAAGATGGCTTTAGAAAAAAAATCATTATCTTTTGATAATGATTCCCAAATACCCAGTGCATTTATAATTTTTAATCTACATGGCACACGTTGCAAGAATGGTTTCAAATAGATGAAAAGTCACTGTATAATAATTGCACTACTTCAACAACTCTACGAGACACTCCTTAGACACATTATTTGTCATGGTATTCATTTATGTATTGAAGGATTCCCCCTCACTTTGATTGTCAAATTCAATTTTACAGATGTTTGGCACATTGAATTTACCTCTAATTGCAAAAAGCACAGCCTCTAATTGGACAAAGCTCCGTCATGCACTTAGTCTTCATTTTAATCACGAGCTCTGGATCTGACGTCTTTCTGCACTGTTCCTGAAGACTTAATGGACTCTTGGAAACATTACAGATAATGGTGGGGTTGCAGAATAAATTAGCATTTACTTTATAAGCCACATATTCATGTACATGCATTTAAATCATCTGCTGATTTGTAGTTCATTTACATTCATCAAACCAATCATTACAAGGGTATGTCACAGATAACGTGAATATGCATGGCACATACCATTAGGCTAATACATTGAACAGGAGAAACTTACTGTTCATATGCTAGGGTTTGAAGCTTTGTCTTATAGCAATAACACAGTTTGTGTGGAAAATGAATTGGTTTATGGCTGTAAATCCACTGGGAGGTGAGAATAACGCATAATATGGTTTAATATAAATTCCAGATGATAAAGCTTAATTTTCTATTGACAGTCATTTGTTTCACAGTAATCAAACCTCTATCTAATATCAGAGGAGACATTAAACACTTCAGGTGCACACTTGTGTACTAGAATTAGATGCTAGATGTTATTTTCAGGTTAATGCTGTATGAAAGGCAACCATTTTAAACAAAATATGCTGCTGACCATTATGCTTATCAGATCTTATTATGATATTATGCCATTTAGATTACTGTAAATAGCCTCTAAACCATTCTGCCAGGCCTAATCTGAAATGTAATTATGTAGTACATTACAGTGAAATGGAGCAGCAGTAGTGGTGCTTATTCCTATTAAATCTGGAAAAACATTTAAATCAGGAAGAATAAACTCTGTTTAGCATTCTCTCAGCATCATGCCATTTACTATTGTCAAAAACTATTGAATTATTATAACATATATATATATTTTTTTAATGTTATGTTCAATATATGGAACTAATAGAATTTTGATCTGACTCAAAATTATATTAGATCCATATATTCAATGTTCTCAGTATTAACGTATTACAATAACCATAAAGAGCTCTCCATGAGTTATAATGCTTGCTGGGACTCTGAGAGGCATTTTTCCACTTTAAATCAGCTTTAAGTAAAAGATGTCTGAAAGAAAAAAGGTCTGGAATGAGAGAGATGTTTTGTTTCAGACTTGGGCCCCATAGGTGCTAGTGTGTCAGTTTACCAACAAGCAGCCTGCCAGGCAGTGAGGAGAGACGCTGGAGTTCACCTGCCAATCAGTAGCATCTCAGCCACGCTCCTCTGGACATTAACTTGATACGGGTTCTTCACTTCTGGTGGTGAATATTTTGTCTAGAATCTGACTCGGGGAGGGGAGAAGACAGAGACGAGCTGTCTTTGGCCCACGGAGCTTCTTCTTAAATGGACCTGCGAGAAATAAACTGCCTTCAGTGTAACATAACTGAGTATCCACAACCCCTTCCCTGAAGCCTCTCTTTTTCACTATTAAATGGAGAGAACTTTCTTTCACCTTTTACTGGATAATAGGTTTCACTTTCATGATATGTAGAATGACATCATATATATATATATATATATATATATATATATATATATATATATATATATATATATATATATATAGCATATATATATATATATATATATATAGCATATATATATATATATATATATATATATATATATATATATATATATATATACACACAAGTTAAATAGGTCTTGTTTCATGCTTCTGCTCTCCAACTGTATGCTAGCCATGCATAGATAAATTCAGATATTGGCATGGAAAGTAAATATTAAATTTATTTCCCCATAACACCCAGGTTAATTGTTATTTGGGTTATCTTACTGAATATCTCATGTGACAGTTTGAGTGTAGAAGGATATAGAAGCCAACCAATTAAAGCTTTTCAACACACTTTAGGTTTCCAATATTTATTTGCTTGTAATGCATTCTGGCCTATTTGCTCTAACATCTATAAGAATAGCTCTGATGCTAAATTGATCTCCCACAAATTTCTGTGTCATGTGCAAATGCAATCTCTAAAGGCTTACTTCCCATGTCTTGAAAATTCTAACTTTCAGTCCAGACTCCTTGAGGGTCTGTACTCCAGTTAGGGGCCCTGATTAGACACTATTCCCCATGATGCCCCTTGTTATCTCAACTTTCTAAACAATAAGCTTATATAAGCTTAAGCTTGGGCTATCTGGTCTTTATAAATGTTACACACAATACCTCCTGTGATAGCACTACATATTAGCTACATATTCAACTTTGCACATAAACACACTCTGCCACTTTACATGGCAGCAGCAGATAATTGTCTGTCACTGTCAGCCTGAACTTTTGCGCTATTATACCCCTGCCTGTAGTGTCAGTATTATTTAGATTAATAACCCATGCTGCCTTTAAAGCTTTCACATATAATTTTATATTGCACATCACTTCCTATTATGTGCAGTGTTGTATTATTTCTATTACCTATTAATTCTCTATTCATGTAGCAGTGGGAGACGCAAACCTAATCTCACTGTACTCTATTCTGTTCTGATAGTTATTATATAGTAGAGATTGTGTTAAAGGATCCTCTTGATTAATGGAAGAAAAATAAATATCCTGACATGGTATTCCCAACTGCTATGACTTAGTTTATAAAGAATTAAGCATATACTCAGTGTTAAACTGGACTTTTAAATACAGATTATTTTAAGATGAACACCTGGCCTGGAAGATTCTCCTCTTGGGCTTAGTTTGGCTCATTTTTGTTCACACTGGTGTTTAAATGGAAACTGTAATACTAATAAAAAAATATTACTAAAATAAAACAGGTCTCACGATTTGTGCTGGATCTCCTGGGAAAGCTGAAAAGTATTTATTCATATTAAATAGACTTGTATTGCTGTTAATGGTGACGTAATGGCCGTGTGTCTAGTGCTCCCTACGGCCACATTAGAATAAAACCAAACACCGGCGCCGTGTTGTGGGCGTGGCTATCGGCGCTACGTCAATGTATTCGGTTTGGAGTGACGCGCGCTGTGACTCCGCCCCGCCTGTGGAGAGGGAGGGGGGCGGGGAGTGGGAGGAGTCAGGCAGAGCTGAGCCCACGTGTGACGCGCGCATTCCCGGCTCAGTGCGATTCGCTTTAGCGGCGCTCCGGGCTCCGTTCGCTCTGACTGCGCGCCTTTTAGTTTGCTGCCTGTTTTTAGTTGGGTTAGCGATGGAGGGAGACGGGAGCCAAGCCACGTCCGGGAGTCCGACCGATTCGCAACACGACCCAGGGTAAGAAGGCGCAATTTTATTGTAACAGCACTTGACTTCACTCTCATGTCATTGGGCGCGAGCGCGTTCAAGAATAAGCAGCTTGTTTGAAAGCGCGCTGGTCGGAGCGCTGCAGAGCACGAAAGCTTCCGGCTGCTCTCAGCTACACCTTTGTTTGGTTTGTATTGGAGCCTGGCCTGCCCCTTTACCACATAGCTCAGTCAGGGCTCACAGCTCCTTTCCACATCCTACTGTCTGCGTTTAGCGCTGTTTTTGGGGGGGCTAGCTGAGTTAGTTAGCTCCACGTCAAAATGGCCGATGTGACATCTGGACTCACTTCTGCTGTGTTTTCCTCTTCCAGTAAAATGTTTATCGGTGGCCTCAGCTGGCAAACTTCACCAGGTAAGAGCATTCGCTGGTCTCTGGGCTTTGTGTAGTGTTGTGTTGTGTTGTGTTGCTGGATTAAATGCAGTGCGCTGTACGGGACGCATCGCCCGCCAATCTCTAATGCTTCATTTCTAGTCATTTGAAGTCCTCTATTCGACCCCTACATGCATTATAGGGGGCGTTTAAACACACACACACACACACACACACACACACACATATATATTAATGCACTTGTTCGAGCCGCGATCGGTTGCTTATGTGCCTCTCCTCTGTCCCTTTTCCTCCTTCCAGACAGCCTTAGAGACTATTTTAGTAAATTTGGAGAAATCCGAGAATGTATGGTGATGAGGGATCCCACCACCAAGCGCTCCAGGTAAATGCAGTGCGATCCAGTGTGTGTGTGTGTGTGTGTGTGTGTGTGTGTGTGAGGTGAGCTCAGTGTGTGTGTTCACTTACTGCGTGTCAGGAATGGCAGGAACACAGCGCTACACTTTTCCAACCTACTGGATCACTGAATGCAGTGACATTGAGTTTCAGGAGCAGGAGCGCGCGCGCGCTCTCTCACGCACGCGCACACACATAAACACACACAGACACACTCACATACACACACACTCACTCACACACTCGCGCATACACTCTCACACATACACTGAGTGCTAGTTCTTATTTAGCCTGCTGTTTTCCTTAAACACACACACACACACACACACACACAGTGTTTTTTCTACTCTAAACGCAATGTCACTGCCAGTCTCATCAGCTGCTCACATGTGTTGTGTGAAAGTTACCAAAAATCTTGTAAATACACCTGAAACACAAATGAATGAAGTTTATCTCAGTAGGCCTAGATGTTCATCTGTGTTTTCTCTCCCTCTCTCTCTCTCTCTCTCTCTCTCTGTGTGTGTGTGTGTGTGTGTGTGTTTATTTTTTGCAGGGGATTTGGGTTTGTTACGTTTGCAGATGCGGCCAGTGTAGATAAAGTTTTAGGTCAACCTCACCATGAATTAGACTCAAAGACGGTATGTGTTCCTTTTCCTTGTGTTATCTTTCTGTGTAATCATTTCCTGTCCTGTTTGACATTTCTGATCCTGTATCACACACACACACACACACACACACACACACACAGAGACGACAGGAGGCTCTTGATGCAGATGCAGAAAGGTGGCTCGGTAATGAACTCTTTCACCCCATTCCGTTTGGCTTGTATCTTGAAAGGTCAATAGGAGCACTGACTCTTTGTGTTTTTTTACTGAATATAGCGCATATTGCTAGAGATGTCCGATGTTCATGTTTGACGTTTGTGTGTTTAATCAGTATTGCTGTTTTGAACCGGTGCCAAGTCCAACTAAGCTGCACACGGACAGTGATGTATGACTTGAGTGCCTGTTTTACACTTTAGACACATGTGAGCCGATCTTAATCCGTACATCACCGAGACACGGTTGCACATCTGTCACTGCGGTTTAAGAGTTGTGCAGTTGTAAAGATGCATTTGTGGCTTCTCTGGATTAAATATGGCGCATGTTTATTTGAAGGTGACCGTGTGCTTAAGAGATTGTCCTATTCATTCAATTATGTTTTAACAAAATATAATGTTTTTTTTTATTCTAATATGATTTTATGTCTATATTCATTTTTTTCATGTCATTAATAACCCATTTATTACTTTCTTTCTTATAATTTTGTCAAAGATACTCCATTTACTAATTTTTTTTGCACACATTAGAAAAAAATATATAAGATATTTTAAACATCTGATATTAAGGTTAGGGCTTTTATATTTCTCATGGGTTCATTAAAATGTAGCAAATACAAATATCTGCCAGTCTGCCAATTTTCTCAGGGTATTTACTAGAGACAGGCAGCTTATTCTTTAAAAGCAGAACCATGTTTCTGTTCGTCACACTGCAAGCAAGATTTACACACTTTCTCCAGAAAAGTGAATTTCTTAGGATCGCTGGATCGGTCCGTTTTGAAAAGCGCACCGAGTATGCACTGACATTTTGCTGTTCCAGGGCCAGTGAACGTTTCACGTTGTATTTCAGCAGCTTTATTATTTGGAGATTTGTCATTGAAAGACCAGTAGGAGTCAAGAATGAGTAAACTTTGATTTTGAATAGCGAGGCTGTGGACAAACAGCTCAACATCATTTCCTTACCAGTAAAAAAGAACCTCAACATGAATGTGCTGAAGGAAATTTAGAGTGCAAAAGTACTTATGCTGAAATCAACAAGGGATTATGTTGCTGTTATTTCCCCAGGACTAGGTGTTATTCTAACCGTAATTCCCGGTGCTTACTGTAGCTCTTCTATGTCTTTTTTTTAGACTTGACAGTATATCAGAGTGGTTTAGAAACATGGGATTGAAATAAATACCCTGATCAGACAGATTTCTGAAGGAAGACTGGCAAAACAAACCTGAATGAACAAAATATAGGTTGTGTATTATAATTATAATTAATATGTATATTATATAATACGAAGATTAAAAATTAGACACAGAATAGTTATAGTCTTTGTGTAAATTAAACCTTTATAAGAATTATAAGGATAAGGCCACCCACTGATTTTTTTTTTTTTGTCCTTGGTCAGTATAATTTTAAATAATCTTTAATAAACTTTAAATTGAATTAAAGTTTTGAAGTCTGAATTTAACTAACTGCCCTATTCACATTCCCATTATTTTGAAGATCGAACTGCTGTTTTGTTCCTAATGTGGGCAATATTTTGCACTTGATTTTCTGCTGGAGTATGATTACGTGAGGATTTTAAAAAAGACGCAGCTCTGTGTTTGAGTTGCTCAATTGAGGTTACGATGCTAAATTAGTCTTCTGCAGATTAACCTGTTAAATTTATTTCATACACCGAGAGCGAGGTAAATTACTGTGAATAATATTGTTGCCCTTATTTTAAAGCAATCATAAGTATGTTCTATTAAAATGTTAGAGAATATTAATGAACATTGCAAGCATGATATGTGAAGAGAAGAATAATGATGATGTATGAAACTAGGAGTATGCAACTGACAAGCCGGACATATCACAGCCACGCATTGGTTAAGTCAGTAAACTCACAATGGTGGCATATTTAAGGACACATGGCAAAAATGAGCATTACCCAACATGCCCAAAACCCGTCTATTTTAGAAACTGGGCTGTTGTATCTCTAAATCCTGTGCCTGTCCGATATTTCCGACAACAAATCTGGGTCAGTTGCGTTACGTAATCGCTCTGTACAGACATACCTCTAGGATTCTGGCACAAAAATAAAAAGGTCAAGTTTTTTTTTTGCAGTGTTTTTGAATGAGCGGTGAAGAACATGAAAAGTACTACAGTGAGCATTAGCAGCCATGTGTCCAGGATTGAGAGAGATTGAGATCACGAGGACGGCAGTGATGGTGGCTAAAGCAGGGATTACTGCGGCTCGGATCGTGATGTCATACCCTGAGCTGAGACACGGCTCAGTGGTTCAGTCCTGAGGTGTGTGACCTCATTCATAAAGGTGAAGCTTGGAGCTTAAAGGCCTGACTAACGCAAGAGTAGAGAAAATAAAGATGGAAAAACTAAAGAGCGGAACACTCAAAATGGCAGCGCAGTGAAAATCCTGCCTAAAACCATACTGTTTAATCTTTCTGTTTACTAAAACAAAGCTCCATCAAGTACATTCAGCCTACACTTACTGTTTCTTTCTCTCTTTCTTTTTTTTAAATATTTTTTGGTTACCATTTACTTTGCCATTCTGTTCTGTTTTACTGAGATATTCTCCTATTTAATACAAATCTGCTACACAATATTGCCTAATTAACTTCATTTTAAGCGTGATCGTTTCCATTTTGTGTGCATGTTTATTTTATTATCTATGTATTTAATATAAATTATTTATTCCTTTTTGACTGTTTGTGTTGTATTTCCTTTGTGTCCATATATTTTTTTTTTAACCACCCGCCTCACTAGCGCTGGCAATTTCCGAGGTGCTGAATGTATGAGAATAGATATGAGCCGAGCAGCACAGCAAAATGTGAGACACACTTTAGTATTTCACATTTGATTAAAAATGGTTACATAAGCTGCAGATGTAAAACCTGGAGTGAAAATTGCATTGTGTGTTGACAATTGGTTGCCGGCTGCGGTCCTCTCTAAAAGCAATCTGTTTTAGATTAAACACTTTTCTGGATGAATTAAAGTATAATAAAAACAGCCTAGCTTTTCCCTTGGAAAGAGTCTTTAAAAGGCAGTACATGTTACATTCTATTCAGACCAAATTCATTCAGCGGAGGACAATTCCTACCCCAGAAAAGCAAAAAG